>NW_010185998.1:0-12084 GCF_000695765.1 Mesitornis unicolor
GGCACCGAGGTCAGACTGACAGCTCTGCAGTACCCTGAGTTAGACCATACCCTAAACCCTCATGGTTAACACTAAAAAAAGGTGATTTCCGGTCCAGGGCGACTCACTCCCGGTGAGTGGAATGTATTTCTGGTGTTGCAGAGTTTATTAATGGTGGTTTCTGGTTTTTGTACACCTCCGGTTTAGGGGAGGTCACAAAACGGTACTTCCGGTCGTACTGGAAGACTTCCGGTGTTTATGGAGGACTTTTCAAAATGGCGCCTGACTACAGAGCTATTGATTTCCCTGTGTGAGGCGGTCTGGTAATCTCTATGGTACTGTGGAGGACTTTGCAAAATGGTGGGTGGTCATAGAGCTGCTGATTGTCCCCTCATGGGCTCTCTGGTAGTCTCTATGGTGTTTTGGTCCTCCTCAGGGAGTGTGTGATTTTTTGTGCATGTGGTCATTTTGTACTGAATTTAGGGCTCAGTGTACTTGTGTTCTTTTTATGTGTGTGTTGTAGGTTGATTTTATTTTATTGTGTTATATTTCATTATATTTTATGTTTTTGTGTTATATTTTGTTATGTACTGTGATTTTTATTACAGTTATTTTGTTGTGTGTTTTTAAATTTGATTATATTTTATTTTTATGGTTTTTGTTTTTATCATATGTATTTTTTTATTTATTGTGTTATTTATTTATTTCATCTTTTGGGAAGTGCACAGAGAGACGAGGAGCCTCGTGGCCACCATGGTCAGTTCTGTGCACAGACACAAGAGTCGCCTGTTAAACCCATTTACGTTCTGTCATGCCAAGTGCTAAATAGGAGAGAGTCATCATCTGATTTTTGTCGTGTGCCACCTGCTTGAGTGAGGAGCCAAGCACTGCTGCCATCCCACCAGCAGCAGTTTGTGTCAGATGGTGAACTCTGGGGCAGACTGACTTGTCGCAGATATTCAGTCTTTACAATTACAGAGTCCAGTTGGATTTTCTTCTCCTTGGCCCCTGTGTCGTGGTTTAGGGCTGGGCTGGCCACAAAATCCTGGGCAGACGCTCTCTATTAATCCCTCTCCCCTCCCCAGAAGGGAAGAGAAAAGAGAATAAAGGAGAGAAACTGTATGGGTTGGAAAATAAAACTAACAGATTTAATAAAACAATAATACTGATGCTACAGGACAATAATGTAAATAGGAAAATAAGGAAATATATACAGAGATGTACAAATATATATATACAAAACCAATATAAAATCCTTCCCCAATGAGGTGTACGTTACCAGAGGCTCTGCGGAGCAGGGCACTGGAAAAGTCCCAGTCCAGACTCAGCAGCAGTGGGAGCTGATGCAGGAACACACAGATCAGGATCAGAGGCAGATGAACCAGCAGGGTCTGCTCGGACTTTGGGCATGGCAGGATCAAGACAGATGAAAGGGTCCGAGGTGGAAGAAAGGTCAAGACCCTTGTGATCCCTCGGCTTTATACCAAGCATGACGTATGTGAAATGCAATACCTCGTTGGTCAATTTGGGGTCCTCTTCCCTCCCTGTAGGCGCAGACACAGCACCCATGGTGAGACACTTGGCCTTGAGCTTATCTTCTAGCAGCACTGTCTGGGAAAAACATGCTGCTGGTTTCAGCAAGTTCAGCCACTTAAAAGAGACTGAGCTGAAAAGTAAAACCCCTAAATAGAAAATTAGTTCTGTTTAGCTCAAACCAGGACACCCTGCCAATGTGAAGATGTGAGGATCACACTGGAAATCTGGGTGAAGCATATGTCTTAAATATTTCTATGTGTTTCTTTATTTGCAAGAGTCTTGATAAAGGAACAGCAGAATGTCCAGGAAATGCTCTTTTATTTGCAAAAAAGCTCCATTTCTGCTTTGCGTGTGCTGAAGCTGCGTGTGTTGTCTGGGTCTTGGCAAGGGCAGGCAGCACTTGGGTTATTCACTCAAGACCACTTGCCTGTAGTGTGTAAAAGCCATGCTCTGTACTCGGAGGCTTTCTAGCACAAAATGCTTTTGCCTTTTTTTTTTCTTCTTCTCTTATTTTCAGTCTGAGTCATTGTTACCTGCTTGCCCAACTGCACTGTCAGGGTGCGTGGGTATGAATTTATTACTGTCTATCTGTGTCCCCTGCGTCTTTTCCTATGTCTGTCAGGACCTGGGTGCATAGGTGACAGAGCACTCAGTTGTGCAGCCCCTGTTGGGGACCCTTCCAGTTCGAAAAGCTCACAGAACTGATAAAATAGGAGGGAAAGGATTAATGGGCTCCTTCATGGTGCTATACCAAATGCACCATCCACCTCTTTTAGGGGAGGGGTGGGGTGTGTTTCTATGGTTTTGGCTTTTTTTCCCAATCTCCAATCAAACAGCTCAAAACTGTTTAACAGCCCATGTACCAGTACTTCCTGTCCCTGCAGAAAGCAAGCATCAGCCAGGAGGAATCTTGAAGATATTTTCACAGTATCTATCAGTGATGAAAATGGCCAGATCAGTAGGACTGGAGGGGCAAAGTCCTCTATCTTAAATTTACTCTCTCACCGCTATTATCTTTTCTGTAATCTTAAAACACAACTGCTAAGACCAAGTTAATTCAGATCTCGAAAGCCTTGCACTGGGACATCATAGAGGATGGCTGGGGGTAGTGATGAGAAACTCTGACTTCAGCCGTCCCTCCTCATTCCTTTCCCGTTGACTCCAGACAGCCTCCTAGAGCTGCGGCTTTCAGTTGCTGTTTACCTGGGACAGGTTATGTGAGAGGAAGACTCCACCTGTCCTGCCCAAGCCCGAGGTTTTGAATGAAACTGAGGAAACCAGTAAGATGCCACTAGTTTGAAATACTTTTTTTTTCTCTCTCCTCACAGCTGCAAAGACTGGAAAAGAGCAACATCTGAGGCAGTCGGAGGGGAAGAAGCCCACTCTAGAAGGTGGATTTAGTTGCCTTCACTCCAAAGTTCCTGAACCTCCCAAGTTCACCATGCCCAGGGTCTTCAGTCCTTTTCCAGAAGTCATGAATAAGCAGGTTTGGCAGGAGAAGCAATGTGACTGTGAGAGGTGGGAGGTTGTGCTCACACCAGACCCATCAGGCACAAGTCCTGCAGCCCATCTGCAGGCTGTGCTGCCCTCACTGCAGTACCATGCATGAAATATCTCTCTTGGGCTACAGGACTCGGGAAGTAACTGTTCCCCTGTACTCAGCACTGGTGAGGCCGCACCTTCAATGCTGTGTTCAGTTTGGGCCCCTTGCTACAAGACAGATGTTGAGGTGCTGGAGTGTGTCCAAAGAAGGGCAGCAAAGTTGGTGAAGGGTCTGGAGCACAAGGCTTATGAGGAGTGGCTGAGGGAACTGGGCTTGTTCAGCCTGGAGAAAAGGAGGCTGAGGGGAGACCTTATTGCTCTACAGCTACCTGAACAGAGGCTGTAGCAAGGTGGGGCTTGGTCTCTTCTCCCAAATAACAAGTGACAGGACAAGAGGAAGTGGCCTCAAGTTGTGCCATGGGAGGTTTAGATTGGAGATTAGGATTTTTTTTTCACTGAAAGGGTTGTCAAGCACTGGAACAGGCTGCCCAGGGAAGTGGTGAAGTCACCATCCCTGGAGATGTTTAAAAGATGTGTAGGTGTGGCACTTAGGGACATGGTTTAGTGGGGTTGGCCGCGCTAGGTTAATGGTTGGACTCAATGATCTTGAAGGTCTTTTCCAACCTAAGTGATTCTGTGATACAAAGCTTGCTCTGAGAATTTGCCCAGAAACAAAGACAAGATTTGCCAAATGGGATGTAGTTTTTATTTGCTTTGGGTAACTCCAACCCCACTTGCAGAGGAGTGGCAGAAAAATCCATTATAAGGCAGTCGCAGCTCCTCTACCTAAACCTCAGGAGCTTGTTGTGGTAAGAACAGCTGTAAGAAAAGGGGAAGAGCATAAGCTATTAAGTCAGATAATTTAATGGTAAAGAATCTGCCCTTGTGCTGGTGTCTGATGTGTACTTTTGTCACCCATAGGTGGACAGAGCTACAACTTCAAGCCCTGATCTAAACCACTGGCGGACTGGTCTAGCAATAGTGATCCAGAAAAGGTAGGAGAGGGTTGAATCATGTGGAGGATAAAGCAGATGAGATAAATAGAAAGGATCTGTGTTTCTTTCCTGGTGATGGGCAAGGAGAACACTGCTCAGGCTCTGTAATGCTCTTTTTCTGTTCATTTCAGCCACTAACACAAAGATTGCCATCCTGTGTTCAGTCTTTTAGGAATAATATTTTCCGCCTTTGAAAACTCCCCTTCCTTCCAAATTCTGCATAGGCTGAGAGAATAAAGCTGAACACTCGGTCAGTTCTTTAACTGAGTTTGTTGTTTTCCCACAGCAAGGCGAGTTTGCATCTTATAGTGCTCAACCCTGGAGGTTTCTCTCACTCCCTCCAGGTTTCTTTAACTCCCTCCTTCCATTGGAAAGCTGAGCAACACAAACTTCTCAGGAATGACAAAGTTATCTTCTGGTAGCTGTTCTTTCTCTGCATTGCATCTTCCCACACAAATAGTCCCCAAGGAGTCAATCAGCATTAGAGTGGTGCAGATCTGGCTTTTGGTGTAGGAATTTGAGGCTTTCTCTGGCATTTCTCAGTTGAGCAAACTTACTGCTCAGTTGTGTCTTGGGGAACAAGTCAAAGGGTGAAGTGCTCTGATTCTGCTCTAGAAGTTGTCACTTTTAGTAGTGCTGGATCAGCTTAGCATAAGGAACAGGAACTCCATCTCAGCCTCATGTACTTGTGTATGTGCTCATTAACATACAGTAATAAACCATGTACCGGAAATTTACTGTAACTGTTCATCTGCTGTAAGTCATTGTCCTAGGGATGTAAAAGTATATAGTGTAATCAGTGCAGGGTCAGGGTAACATGACTCATTTAAATATCAGTGATGCTGCAGAGACACTCTGACTCCTCTCCCACAGGCTCAGCTGCTGAACTGGAGCAGTGGCAGGGACGGATGCGGGAGGTTTAGTTACCTGTCACATTGCTAACGTCAAGTCCTCACTGGAAGTGTTTTCTTGGTTTTAGACCTGACAATGGTCCCACATCACCTCAAAATGCTGGCTCTACTGGCACTGAACCTGCAGCCTCTGTTTTTAACCCACCTGCATCATGCAGTTTTCAAGGTGATGCAGATTACACGGGTAGTGAGAAACCCAGCCACAGTTCCATGGCTGAGAAGGTGTAAAGGTCTCTTGTGGAAAAACCTATGCGAATAAACACTCTCTGCAGGTCCCTGGCTATAGGGACAGGCTATAGACTCTGCTATGGCTTAGCAGTGATTTCTACAAAAGCTTTGGTTAGCAGGACAGCTGTACTATACCAAGGATGGAGTGACATCTCTGAGCCTTGTTCACTACCGAACAGCAGACACCCAACTCGCTGGAAAGTGGGATCTCCATTAAATGAGAGCAGAATGCAGGTAGGGGTCCTGAACTTACCTCGCTTGCCTTCTAAGTGAAGCTGTTTCTCCTCTATTTCTCCCGTAATAGCCCAATTGTAAAACACATTAAGTATCTTAATTCTCTCTGCATTCTGCAGAAATTGGGTGCTTACGTATCCCTTAGATTCTGTGCTTTACTTGCTCCTGCCTAGCATGGATTTGAATCAACAACAAAGCAAAAAAGAGCTTTCCATCACATGGGTGGTTGTCCTTGCTTTGCTACTTGACCTTTTAGCAGATGACTCTGGCATCCTTGCTTTTAACAGTTCTTGTCAAAATATTAATACAGGACATGCGATGTGCAGAGTAGGACTGGGCATTTGGAAGACCCCAACAATTCACTTCCCTCGTAGCCAGAAGGGGAGTGGTAGATTCATGCAGAAGGGTGGGTCAAAAATTCAATGTTCTAGTCTGGGCAAGATTCTGTCTCCTGCCCTATAAAGGGTTTAATATGGCTTATGTTACCACCCTAAGGATCAATAAAAAATGGTTACCCAGTAGTGATGGATCTCGTGTTAGGAGTGTGGAAAATTGCATCTATTAATAGCTTGAGATTACCTCCTGAGGGAGACCTATTGTACAGATTTCATTGTATTTCTCTCTTAATTCATCAGCTGTTAGTAATTACATCCCGCATTTTTGCAATGGAAAAAATGAATCTAAACTGGCTATTGAAACTGTACTTAAATAAATCATAGGAGTGAGAGGAAATTACAATGCAAATAGTCTAAATCTTGTAAACAATTTTAATTCGCTACTTAGCTATTCATAAATTAAATAACATATTCAAAAAATGCACTCTGGAAAATATAGCAGCCACACTGAAAGCAGTGCCAGTCAGATCAGCTTAAAGTGACTCCTCTGGCATCTCAATAATATATAATTTTTAAAGGGTTCAGGTAGTAAGCAGTTTAGCTTGTCAACTGACAGTTGAGAGAAACACTGACTTCCCGTCAGCCCAGTTTGTGCTTTCAAGTAATCTCTTACAAGAGACTCTTCTTGTTCAGCTTCTCTTTTGAACCATTTTTGAAAAAAATTACAAGTGCCATTCCTCTTGCCTCCTTTTCCTCTTTGCACACTCCACAGTTCCCCTCTAGTGGTACTGAATCCTCCAGCAGATACTGAAGCTACAGTCTCAGGTTACTCGGTCAAAATCCTTGTCCATCATTCTTCTCAGGGTACAATTATAAGCAAGGTATTCTGTTCTCAGACACGGTAATCTGATTATCCAGCCCCAGTGAATTAAAAGGCACTGTTTACAATGGCAAGATAGGGCAGAAAAGTACTTTTTTCATCATCGTCGTCCTGCTTCCTGGTAAGTGGAGATGGTTTAAATGGAGAAAACTGGTCAGGTTGACGTGTGAGGCTTGCTGCCCTCTCCCGGTGTGATCAGGGGCCACACACGGCATCTCAGCTGCCTATCAGATGGAGTTTTTCTCCTTTTCAGACGATGAGTCCTGCAGTAGTGGAGGGAAAAAGCTGGTTTATAGATGGGATTGTTTATTTTAAACAGCAGTGTTTCGACTAGGATTAGCTGGATCAATTCACCCAGGCACAACTTTGGATTTGCCAGTTGCAAAGGCAACGGCGTTGACCAGGTTCTCTGAATCTGCCGATGGTCCCCTGTGGTTCTGTGATTGTGCCAAACAGATTGGAGCTCAACACTGCCGACTCTTCTGGGTACTCTTGCCCAATTTTCTGGGAGCATTAGCACTTCGTATGCTTTTTATTTATGGTCATGGGAAACGGTATCATAGCCCACCAGAGCATACCAGTTACAGATGAACATTTACAGCCACATTTGGGCGCACGTTGTGGGAGCGAACTTTAAGCACACCTCAGTCTCAGCATTTGATGAGAATCCATCTTCTTACCCTGCAGAGGGACTGACCAGGGAAGGTACTCACCTTGTAGAAATCATTTTACTCCTGAGAGCTACTGAAGCTCAGCTTGCTGGGTCATGTGCAGCAATCAAAGGCAGCAGCTCTCCACAGCGGGCATTCAGTTTTAGGGACGCAAAGTGATCTACTCTTGTAGGCCCAATATTTAGGATTGCAATTGGCAGCTTCTTCTCCCGAGCAGCGAGAGCAAACCTGTAACCAGAGTATACCTGCAGGAATACCAGAAGACAAAATTATTGGCAGCTTAGATTAAAAAAAGAGCTACAGAAAGGGGAAAGAAAAGTAAAATAGTTGCTGTTGACAGTGGGAAAAGGGGGCGAATGTACATGCTGTGTTAGGCAACTGCACTTAATTCAGGTAGGAAATGTCTTCATTTGGGAGTGCACAGAAAAGAAGAGCTTTTAACCTCTGTCAGTGAAGGATTTGCAGCTTCATAGAAACCGTAACTTCACAGTACATTGAAGGGAGATGCCCCTGTCTTTGAGTAAATCTCTGCAGCAGTTTTTATTAGTTATCATAGGTACTTAAATGCTTCTACTTTGATGGATCTCACATGGCCCAGCTTAGGTAGTACAAGAATGAACCTAAGGCATTTCAATCATTCCTGTACAAAGGATTATAAGCTTAAGAAGTGCAAGCTCAAGGAATTTGTCTCCAGTATCCTGAAGCCAAGAGAATCACAATCAGCCAGCCTTGGTTTTATCTCATTCTGGGAGGCATTAGAATTGGTTTTCTTAATGTAATAGAACTTGTTCCTGGAAAAATTGCTCTTATACAAACTCTATGCCATTGTTTAACTCTATGGGTTAAACAACAGTGGTTCTATACTACTTTACCTTGTAGATAAGAGGCTAATGGAGAAAACACATCATGATACAAAAGACAATCCTAAACAGCAAGCAGAGATATTTCTGTTCTCTTGTTGAGAATTTAATTAGGAATTAGAGGTCCTAAAATCTGGTGTTTCCCACAGTGTGCCATGAGGCCTAGAAAGCTGCCAAAGGATAAAAAAAATTTAAAAAAAGGTGGGGTGGTGATCTCTGCAGGACTGATTTGTATCAGGCGTCTTGGCTTTATGGGCAGTTGTGAACCTACAACATACAGATGGAGGAGGTGGCAGAGGCTGAATGGAGTCATTAATAGGAGCACGACGTAGACTGGCAGTAGAGTGACAGGGAAGCCCAACCAGGCCAACCGTGAAGCCAGACTTGCAACCACAGTAAAAACAAAATACAGAGAAGCGCTGGCAGGGCTGTTCTGATCCCCAAACAATAATTAGTCCTAAACTGTGAGGCTAAGGACTGTTAGTCTGTGCAGGCAGAGTAGCACAGAAATAGAAACGCAATATGGGAGGAAAGCCTACTTACCTGCATAGAAGATCCTGCCACCAGCATGGAGTCCGATTCCGCCAGGCGTTGGTGCACAAAATTCACTTTTTCGTGGCTCACCGTGTCTCCAAAGAACGTCACGTCGGGCTTCAGGACTCCATCACATTTATGGCAGGCTGGGACTTGGAAATTGTGCACCTGCTCGTCTGTCAGGAAGACATCCCCATCCGGAGCCACACCAAAGGCTTCAGCTTTCCAGGTAGGATTCAGAGCTTCAAAGTGCTCCTGAAGCTCAGAGCGTAAGATGTGGTCTCCACAGTCTAGGCAAAAAACCCTGAAATTCAGAGCAGAGTCTTAATGGAGAGTTTCATGTCGGCTGGAGAGCTGGAGTCTGTCACTTGTTCTTTAGGAGGCCTGGAAGGTCTGTTGTCATCACCCACACTTATTTACCAAATAGCACGGGTCAAGGAGCTTTCTACTTCTGATTGTTGGTTTGCAGGAATGGTCTAGAAGCAGCACTTTGAACCCTACTGTGCATCCTCTCTCCCAGTTCAGGCTGCACTTTTTCAGCTGTAAACTGGGTGATAACAGCCACACTGTGGTGGCCCCTCTCCAGTTCACTCATCTTCTGCGTTTCTGGCACTATCCACTCTGCTTCACCCTGGATAATCCTTGCATCCTCAGGATCCCCTTGTCCTCTTCACTAAAAGGACATTTGCTGTAGCAAGGAAAGGGGAAATTCTGACTGATGCAGACTCCAAGGGAAATGATCCAAATACTACTAAAAAAATTGAGTGGTGTTCATGTTTCTTAAATACCGTGCTGTGAACAGCACTGTTTTCTGATCTTTTTCTCCACCCCAGCCCAACAACAACTTTCAGCATGTCATCTCCAGGAACATAGGACCAACGTTTTGACTCCTTTCTCAGCAGCTAACATTACACCTGCTTGGCAGTCGCCCTGAACAAGAGACTGGAGGATTAACCATCCTCCCTCTGCCAACAGAGTACCTGTGTATGCACCCGTGCAGTTCTGTCAAGCGCTGGCTCCCGGCTTTGGTGTGGAGGGCATCCACGTTCTGGGTCACCAGCCAGTGCAGCTTTCCCAGCTTCTCCCAGTCTCTTAGTACCAGGTGTGCTGTGTTTGGCTGGTGGGAGGAGAACTGGGGCCACCCCACAAAGTTCCTTGCCCAGTACCGCTGCCGGGCACTGGCACTACGAACAAACTCAGCGTGCTGGATGGGCCGTCTGTCTGTCCTGGCGTAGAGCCCGACGCCTTCGGAGCGGTAATCTGGGATCCCCGATTCGGTCGAGATTCCAGCTCCAGTCATTACAAAGAGCCTCTTGGAGTTAGAAACAAAGCGCTGCAGCTCCTCTACTTCCACAGGACCTGGGGGAAGACAGGCTGGCACGAAAGCCAAGTTTGGAGAGGTCCCGGATACAGAATAGGATCTGAAATGATGGGATCTGATGGCTCTGCAAACTCCTGACAACTTCCTGGCAGAGAACATGTTTGGCTAAAAGTCAAGAACAGAACACATAACAGGTAAAAGAAAGCAAAGAGCATGTCCGTAATTCCAGTTTCTTAGGATTCTTTGGGAAATTCTGCTGCTAAGTATTTTTTTCTCTTTTTCTTTTTAGTAAAGAAACACAAATTATTTTGGAAATGTTGGACAGCATTTGTATGTCCCTTTCACAGACGGCAACACTGAGGGCTGCTTAAGCTGCAAGAACAAAGTTAGCACCCCTGACTCACAGGATTCCTGCTCTCTGATCCTGGTGTGAAGCATGGCTGCCTCAAGGGACTTCTGAAGAGCCCAGAAGGACCTGAGTGTGCAAAGTCTTTCCCAGGTATGTGCAACAGGGCAGAGAAAAAGTGGCAGGGTGGCCAAGCACCTCACCCCAGAGGCACAGTCCTGCTGGCGTGTCTGGTTCCTCCAGAAGAGACCCTTGCTCTCCTTTTGTTAACATTCTGCCTGCTCCAAGTCCTTTCCCCCTCCTTTGCATGTGTTGTGGGAAGGGAGAGAAAACAACCTTGAAACATTGCTTTTTCAGGACAAAGGCCTTGACTGAAGTTATTCCTGGGTTGGTTGGTTTGTTTGGTTTTGTTTTTTTCTTTTAATAAAGGCCTTGGGTGGAACAGGTCTTGAAACAGGACTAGAGATTATTAAGACACTACCTAAATGCCTCTGGCACCTCCTCCTTTGTGGGTGCCATCTCTCCAGAGTCGGTGGAGGGGTACTGCTTTATTTCACCAGCAGGAACAGAGGGCTTTGCTGAGGGAGAAGGAATCACGCAAATGTGTGGGGGCAGAAACAACTGCCTGGCAGGTAGGAACAGGAGGGTTACCCTGCTTTAAGGGAGGAACATGTCCTGCTGGGGACAGGCAGGAAGGCTTTGGTGACAAGTAGCCTGGAATGGCGTGCAGGACCTGTTGTGACAGCAGTGGCTGGGTCTGGACCGTGATTTTGTTTGGCCTTCCTAGCAGTCCATAGTTCTTCTTTCTCCATTTCACTATTTTAAAATTGTTTTTTTCTAGGCTGCTCTAGGGTTTTGCATACGAAGTACAAAATATTTTGAAAGAAACAGTACTGGGAATTGACTGTCTCGTATTTCTCCCTCCTACCACCTCCCTCAGCAAGGGGGCTTGTGTGAGATCTGGAAGATGTAGGAAGTGCTTTAATTACTGATAAAGAGGGATGACCTCTAAAGAATGGCTGCAGCAGGCCTCATAGCCAGGTGCTTAAAGCTTACTGGATATCGTGGGACACCTGGATGCAGATTCCTGCCCGCTCACCATCACAGATTACTGGGAGGACACCCAAGGGGCTGGGTGTCACTGGGAGCTGTCAGCTGGCTGGAGCAGATCCTGTTCAGGTGTTGGTGGGAGGGAGGGCTCTGCGCAGCTTGTTGCTGCCAAAGGGTTCAAGCATACAGGCAGTATCATAAATGTTTTCATTAAAGGTTCATAAACTTGCAATGCCTGTGAGATCTGTAGCAGCTCTGAGAAAGTCCGAGGTATTCGAGTGGTGGTTCCTTGTCTAAAAGGCTGGCATACAAGTACTTCTGATGATCTATGCATCAGTGCCTGGATGGTTTTTAGACTCCTGCTGCATCTAAATTGCTTCGCCTCAAGTCTCCAATCCCTCTCAAGTACCAGTTCTTACAGGAAATGGAGCAATATTTAAATACATTTAAAGTTTGGGTGTTCAGCTGTAAGTATCATGATACTAAATTGATGCTAGTGGCAAAGAGTACGTTTATCTCAGTTAATCTCCAGTTGTCAAGGCTTTGCTTCATCACCAGTTGAATTATAGGGAAGACTGGACTTCCTCCATGGTCCTGAATTACTTTTTAAATCTAAGCAATGTATTCTGTTCATGATTATTATTGCCTTGTTTTGTTTTTGT
>NW_010185998.1:12115-13846 GCF_000695765.1 Mesitornis unicolor
AGCAGGAGCTGTGTTGGGCCTTCCTTCTGAAGAGATTTAATTTTCCATAGGAATTACAAGGGACAAAGTCTTTCACTAAACTAATTTGCTTTGAGAGTAACATCTGTTACGATGCTCCCCAAAGGCTGTTCAGCCAGTTTGACAGTGTTTAAATTGCTTTAACTGATGAAAATTCTCCTTTCCTGTCCCTTATCATCAAAAGGTCTCTCAGAAGGAAATGTTTTGAGGGGGAATGAAATGGAGATATCATATGGGTTGGCCCACAAGAGAGAGAAGGCAATGGCTGGCCCAGCAGCAAAGTAACAGATACGTCTGAGAGCTGCTGTGAAGTGTCCGAACAGGACAGCACAGTGGAGAAGCCTAGAAAGGACAGAATACTTCCTGTGAAATGCAAAGCTGCTTTTAAAATTAAAATGCTTAGATTAAAAAACAGCAACTACTATGCATAAGTGAAACTCTTTAAACGTACCTATCGAGGGCCGAGGCTAGAGTTGGCTTTCAACACGCATCCGAGATGCTCCACAGAAAGAGAAGATAAACGGCTTTCTGCAGACGGTTACAGGCCACAAATTCCGAGGGACAGCCACGCCATCCGAGTCTCTTTTGCTGTGGTGATGACGGGCATGGGGGGGGGAAGAGCCGAATCTAAGGAATCAAGGGCAATGCGGTGAATGATGCCCGAGCGCTCACCCTTCATGCTGCGGCCGAGCCCCCGCTCCGCGGCAGGAAGGGGCGGCCCTGCCGGAGGGGGGCCTGGGAAATGTAGTTCACACAGAAACCGAGCCGTGAGCGCAAAGACTACAATTCCCATGCCTCAAAGGGGGGAGGGGGAACCAAAACCAAGCCAAACCGAACCGAACCAAGCAAACCCGACCGAACCCCAGTTCCTGGCAGCTGATAAAGTCAAATTGGCAATGCTCAGAGCTTCACAGCTGCCCAAGGAAACGTACAAGACTGAACTCGGGTTTGATCTGAACCAAATGCAAGTAGTAGCTTTGATAAAAGGCGTTGCAGGTGCTTTTCCATAGAAAAGCGCGCATTTTCTTTCCACTGACACAACGGATTTTAGGCTGAAAATGTGGCAGAACAAATAAGGGCCGAGAAATCCACTGCGGGCTGTTTCAGACATCTCTTTACCCTGGGAATTCCCACCCCCTGTGTCCTGGCAGGAACTGCCTGTGCTTGGTGCAGGCATCAATCGCAATAATCACACAAAAAGTGTGCACTTTGCCAGGCAGTGGGGTTTGTTTGTTTGTTTGTTTTCAAAGGAGTCTGATTGTTTTGAACATCAAGTAAGTGCAGGGTGGCAGCCTGGAATGCTCCCTTTTTATACACAGTTCTTACAATTTGGCCCGCTTTGCAAACGCGTTCTCCAAGCAGCTCTTGCTAATTAGTCCAAAACATTGCAGGATTTATTTTAATCCCTTTTTCTTGCCTTTTACAGTTATTTCAAAGCCCAGAAGAGCCCGAGCCTGTATGCGACCCTGCGATCAGCTCTCTCGGTGCACGGAGCCAGCCCTGCCCGTTCCCGCTGCCCCGCAGGGGTGCGGTCGCGCCCCCGTTTTTTGGCAGTTCCGTGAGTCGATAACCGTCGGTGTCTGTTTGCAGAGTTTAAACGCGTTTTCAACTCGCGGGGCGGTAACTTTTTGTCGGTGACCCCAGTGTGGCGAGGGTCCGCCCTACTCCTTGCGCTACCTCCCGGCACGGGAAATAGCGATTTCGGCCAACCCT
>NW_010185999.1:0-11681 GCF_000695765.1 Mesitornis unicolor
TTTGTGACTTTTTTTCTCTCTCTCTACAGTGCTGTCATAACTTAAATAGTAAATTATGATGACAAAAAGAAAAAAAGAAACCAAAATTTTTTTCCACAAGATGTGATGATCATAAGTAAACTAATATAATCAACTGCCCTGTCATTGGTTTTATAGATCACAGAATGACTGAGGTTGGAAGGAACCTCTGGAGATCATCCTGTCCACTCCATCCCATACCTCCACCCACAGGCAGGACCACCTAAAGTTTGTTGCCCAAGGCCATATCCGGACAGCTTTTGAATATCTCCAATGAGAGAGACTCCACAGCCTTCCTGGGCAACCTATCTAAGTGATTAATGTGAGCATTTTGGAATGCTGACCAAAGGTTCTGGAGGAGGTAATAGATGTTAAAGTGCTTGTGCTTTCTGTGACATATCAGACCAGGACCAGGAATGTCCTTGGACCAGGAAGGATTAAAAATATGACCTGTAATGAAACCCTAATATACTCTTCTTCAGCCTCTCTCCTATGTCCCTTGAGGTGATAGTGGTCTCTTCACTGAACCCACCCTAACATGCTGAAGTAGAGTGAATCTTCTCTTCACTTATGGAAAAGAGATTCAATTATATCCCCATGGCAAGGCTGCCTGGAGGGATAGAGCAAAAAAAACCCCAGCATTTCAGGTTACTCAAGGACAAAAACACTGTGAAAGCTTGCCAGCTGATTAACTTGAGAGGAGTGATGCTCAGTGGACTCCTACAGAGTTAAAGCCAGCATGGTGTACAGTTCTGCCAATTTACTGAGTGCTTCACTATCCAGAGATCCTACTAATCCTCAGAGATCTCAACTGTGCTATTGCTTTTGACCAAGCAGTGGCAGCTTGACAGTTGTCTAACAAGCACATGGCTCATGAATGGTAATATTTATCCCTGAAATGGGAAATCTTCTGCTCTGCATTTCTTGGATGCTTTCTGACTCATACATTTCTGCTGAAAAAGAAGAGTTGCAGAAAGAGAAGTATTTGGGGAAAACCACACCATGAAGTGAATTGGTATGTGAAATGCAATTCCGGAATCACTGGGCTGTAGAAATATCAGCAACAACAGGAAAAATAGCAGAGTTTATTAAAACTGTGCTCAGCTTTCCCATGTTAGCTCTCTCTACAGCATACCTGAGGTGAACATGCAGAACAGAAGCTGACATTTTTTGAATGACACCAGAAGGCAAATCAGAAGCTGACTGCAGTGGCCTGGAGGTCAGATCAGGACAGGATACTGTCAGAAAGCTGACTGATGTGGAAGTGTCGGCCCATTAAGCTGAAAGAAGAGGATGGTGGAAATTTTTAAGGCCTGGTTTCTGTATCTCTAGCACCTGCACTCCCTGTTAGTTATAAAATTTATAATGGAAAGTGTTACTTCTGAAAATGTTCATGTCTCTGATTCTAGATAAGCAGTTAAGAGTTTGAATATGAGACTTAGTAGGACCCTATTTTTCAAAAAAAGAGGGACACTTTGAAGTACCAACCTGTCAGCCTCACCTCTGTGCCTGGGAAGATCATGGAACAGATCCTTCTAGAAGCTATGCTGAGGTGCATGGAGGACATGGAGGTGAATCAAGACAACCAGCATGGCTTTACAAGGGTCAAGTCCTGCCTGACCAACCTAGTGGCATTCTACAGTGGAGTGACTACATCAGTGGACAAGGGAAGAGCTATGGATGCCATCTGTCTGGATTTCTGTAAGGCCTTTGACAAGGTCCCCCACAGCATCCTTCTCTCTAAATTTGAGAGATATGAATTTGATGGGTGGACTGTTTGGTGAATGAAGTTGGTCACAGCCAGAGGGTAGTGTTCCATGGCTTGATGTCTAGATAGCGATCAGTGACAAGTGGTGTCCTTCACCGTCTGTACTGATACCAGTGATGTTTAATATCTTCAGCAACAACATAGACAGTGGGACTGAGCTCTCCATCAGCAAGTTTGCAAATGACATTAAGCTGAGTGGTGTAGTTGACATGCCTGAGGGACAGGATGGCATCCAGAAGGACCTGGACAGACTCAAGAAGTGGTCCTATGCAAACATGAGGTTCAACAAGGCCAACTGCAAGGTCCTGCACCTGGGTTGGGGCAATTCCAGCTATCAATACAGGCTGAGGAATGAAAAGATTTAGAACAGCCCTGCATAGAAGGACTTTGGGGTGCCGGTGGATAAGAAGCTGGACATGAGCCAGCAGTGTGCTCCTGAAGCCCTGAAGGCCAACTTTATCCTGGGCTGCATCAAAAGAAGCATGTCCACAAGGTTGACGGAGGTGATTCTCCATCTCTACTTCATTCTTGTGAGAAAACACCTGAAATGCTATGTCCAGCTCTGGAGTCCTTGGCACAAGAAAGACATGGTCCTATTGGACCAGGTCCAGAGGAGGGCCACAAAAATGATAAAAGGATTGAAGCACCCATCCTATGAAGAAAGGCTGAGAGAGTTGGGGTTGTTCAGCCTGGAAAAGAGAAAATTCTGGGGACATACTATTGAAGCCTTTCATTGCTTAAAGGGAGTCTACATGAATGATGGGGACAATAATTTTAGCAGAGCCTGTTGTGATAAGACAAGGGGTAATGAATTTAAACTAAAAGAGAGTAGATTTAGAGTAGATATAAAGAAAAAAAATACAGTAAGGATGGTGTAACACTTGAAAAGGTTACCTAGAAAGGTGGTAGAAGATCCATCCCTGGAAAGATTTAAAGTCAGGTTGAATGGGGCTCTGAGCTCTGATCTAGATAAAGATGTCCCTTATCGGTGCAGTGGGGTTGGACTAGATGACCTTTAAAGGTCTCTTCCAACCCAAAACATAGTATAATTTTATGATTCTGTCATTATTAGGTTCTGCATAGTTCTACCAGAACTGGATCATTTTGTCTGGTTCCCAGGGCAATATGTCTGAACAGTACCCAAAACCAAAAGTGTGTGACATACTGTAATGCAAGATGCTGCAGCATTTCATGGAAGTATAGTACATGTCATGAGGTATAAAATACATTGTTCATCATATCTTCTGTTGTGTTCAGTAGTAGCTGTAAAGAAGTAGCTACGAAAAAATACATGCTGAAAAATATTAAAAAGGCTGCTTATTTCCAAAAGATTTGCTATTAATAGCTAACAGGCACTAGTATAAATTATGGGGTTTTATGTCCCTACCCAAAACTTTGATCATTAAGTCAGTAGTGTTGTTAGTCATATAACTGGCCAGTCTCCCTTTGTATCATGCAGCTGTGTATTGCACAGCCTAATTATTTATTGTCTAGAAATAATCAGCAATTGTCCCTTCTTGTTTGATTGAAGGCCCCCTTTATGCCAGGGGGGAGTAGTAGTCCCCATTCTTCCTGTCACACAACATTTGTTTTTTAACACTTTATTATGTCCCCTCTTGCTTGTCTAATTTTTCTGGGAAATAATACTAGTCTTTGTGATTTCTATTCATGGAGGAGGGCTTTATTTCATCTCCTAATCGTTCTCATTATCATTCTTGTAGAAACCCCCACTCCTGTTTCTCTCTGTCCTGCAATTACACTTCTCTCTCTTCTAGTTATTCTGCATACAAAGATTACTTTTGACATCAGATGCTCAGTTATCAATGCACAGCAGTAACCATTCTATTCACTCAAAACATTTATCAGATATTATGACCATCTGTGTTGTTGGCCAGGCCCTGTGTAAGAGGCAAAATGGCTACAAGAAACAACAAAAAGTCTCAAAGACAAAAGAACACTACCACCATCCAACCACTTTATCCATGCTCTCCCATTAAGACTGAAATGTCTGACTTGAGGTTGCCGAGCTGTGCCTGATCCAATATTTTGAGTGCATCTTCTTTGGAGATGCTGCTCAGTTTGGGCTGCAAAAAGAACGAGGTCTTGGAAGGGTCTGAGAGCTTTCAAATAACCTAAATTAATGTCTGTGGAACTGAGGAATGCAGGGCAGACCAAGATTGACAGCTGGTGGTAATCCCTACGCTTAGAGATGCCCAAACTCCTTAGCTCATTAAAACACAGAAAATATATTGTGGTTTTACTCATGTGGGTATTTTAGTAGGCAGAAGTTTGGCCATTCTCACAAAACAATTTGGCACAGGAAGAGGTGCATGGGCATATTTTGTCAATTCCCAGGTTACCACACCGCTGTGTGGCTCCATACCCTTTTCCACCATGTTCTTTAATCTTGTTGATTCTAGCTAACAGTCAGAGTAAGAAAAGTTGTATGTGAAATTTTTTCGCTGTGTAAAGTAGGCAGTGGCTGCACTAAGGTTTGTTTGCTATAATCTTACAGAGGTTTGAATAACAGAATATGAAGAAAAATATATGTGGATGTAGGAGGTTATAAAAATTAAAAGTGATAAATTTTTCCCCAATTATTTTAATTATAAAATTTTTATTAAAAATCTTTGGCTTTAACAATTGCCTGAAATTTTTTAATAGGCAATAAAAAAAAGGGTAAGCTTGCTTGTAATTGTTTTTCTGCTGTTCCCATAGTATGTAAAAAAGTGCAAAGTATTTTATTTATGTACCAAAAACAATGGAAAAAAGTTTTACCTTTAAGAATACTTTTAATTTTGTTTTAAAATATTTATTGTGCATATTTTTTGTTTTAATTTTTCATGGCTAACAAAATCAGTGAGAACCATGTGCAGGATATTATTCATTTCTGAGTTCAGAAAGATTGACATTCCACCTATCCATGTAAGAAATTAAGGCAGAGTAGTTTGTCCACCTACTTAGTACATTTCTAGTCTGGAGATTCTTGGTGAGCATATCCATTAGAAAGACATGTAAGTCTTGATCTGAAGACTCCCAAGTGACAAAGAAGGCACCAGGTCCTATTTTCCTGGTTAACTATAATTAGTTTTACAGTATTGCTATTTATTCCTCATCTGAATAATTCAAGCTTAAAATTCTGCATGTTGAATGTTGCTATTGGTTTTTGGGGATTATTTTTGTTCTTTTTTTTCCCCTATATTTATTACTTTTAACTATAGAAAATTATATTCTGAGAGATACTTCTGCGTATTATGAATTTATATCCATATCTAATATTTTCTCTACAGTGTGATTCACATAACTTGCCAGATATTATGAACCAGTTTAGGTAGAGATCACCTTTTCATCTTATCCTGGATAAGTGCAGTCACAGTTTCTCATACATTACTTCATTTCTATTTATGATTGCTATTGCCTTTGGGTGAAAATATTTTGCTGGGAAAAAAAAAAGATTAAAAAATCCTGTGAAACCCTATGAATCTGGAAGGGGCACAAAGAGCAGCTAAAACATTTTTTCATTTTAGAAATTGCTTAATAGGATTTAATCTATATAATAATGCTTATGAACTCACACCTAAACCCAGAAAAGAATAGCATGAAGCCCCTGTGGTGTATCCTCTACTGTAAAATAGGAATCATAAATTCATAGAACCAATGAATCATTTAGGTTAGAAAAGTTCCTTAAGATCATCAAGTCCAACTGTTAACCTAGCAATGACAAGTCCATCACTAAACCAGGTCCCTAAGGGCCACATCTACACATCTTTTAAAAACCTCCAGGGATGGTGACTCAGTCATTTCCCTGGGCAGCCCCTTCTAGTGCTTGATAATACTTTCAGTGAAGACATTTTTCCTAATATTCAATTTAAACCTCCTCTTGAAGGCCTTGAGGCCATTTCTGCTTGTCCTATCACCTGTTACTTTGGAGAAGAGACTGACACCCTCTCTCCCCCTCGCTATACCTCCCTTTCAGGTAGCTGTGGAGGTCGAAAAGGTCTTCCCTCAGCCTGCTCTTCTCCAGGCTGAACAAGCCCAGCTCCTTTAGCCACTTCTTGTAAGACTTGTGCTCTGGACCCTTCACCAGCTTTGTTTCCCTTCTCTGGGCACACTACAGCACCTCAATGTTGTTCTTGCAGTCAAAACTGAACATGGTATTCAAGGTGCAGCCTCACCAGTGCTGGGTACAGGGGCACAATCACTTCCCTGCTCCTGCTGGCCACACTGTTCCTGATACAACCTAGGATGCTGTTGGCCACCTTGGCCACCAGGGCACATTGCTGACTCATGATCAGCTGGCTGTCAACCAGTAGCCACAGGTCCTTTTCTGGCTGGCAGCTTTCCAGCCACTCTTTGCCAAGCCTGTAGCACTGCATGGGTTTATGGTGACCGAAGTGCAGGACCCAGCACTTGGCCTTGTGGAAGCTCATGCAATTGGCCTCAGCTCATTGATCCAGCCTGTCCAAGTCCCTCTGAAGAGCTTTCCTATCTTGGAGCAGATCAACACCATCTAAAGAACCTGAAGGTGCCCAAGTCCATGGGACCTGACGACATCCGTCTGTGGGTTCTGAGAGAGCTGGTAGATAAAGTTGCCAAGCCGCTATTCATCATATTTGAAAGGTCGTGGCAGTCTGGTGAAGTTCCTGATGACAAGAAAAGGGGAAACGTAAGGCCCATTTTCACAAAAAGGAAAAAGGAAACTATTGACCAGTCAGTCTCACCTCTGTGCCTGGCAAGATCATGGAGCAGATCCTCCTGAAGGGTCTCTTAAGGCACAGAGGAAACAAGGATGTGGTGATTGGTGGTAACCAACACAGTTTCACCAAGGGCAAATCATGCCTCACCAGTTTGGTGACCTTGTATGATGAAGTTACAGCTTCGGTGGATAAGGGAAGAGCATCTGACATCATCTACCTGGACTTGTGCAAAGCATTCGACACTGTCCTGCATGACAAACTGGTCACGAAACTGGAGAAATGTGAATTTGATGAATGGACCACTCTCTGGATAAGGAATTGACTGGATGGTCACACTCAAAGAGTTGCGGTCAATGTGTCAATGTCCAAACGGAGGTCAGTGATGTGTTGTGTTCCCCAGGGATTGGTCCTGGGACCAGTGCTGTTTAACATCTTTGCCAGCCACATGGACAGTGGGATCAAGCGCACTCTCAGAGGATTTGCGGATGACACCAAGCTGGATGGTACAATTCAGCCACTGGAAGGAAGGGATGCCATCCAGAGGGACCTGGACAGGCTGGAGAGGTGGGCCCATGCCAACTTCATGAAGGTCTGCGGCGATTGAGAGACGAGACGCAGCTTGATGCAAGCAAAATGTCGGTTTATTGTGTGCAGTGACTTCCTTGTATACGTTTACATGGGCTGCATATTTTAAACTGATTGGTTCATTTGCACGCAGCTGCATTTGATTGGTCAGTAATGCACCGTTACACTAACAAACACCTCTTGCCTTTCAGGCAGAGCCCCTGATGGCTTTCTCAGCAGGGTGCCTGGAACTTGCTTTTCTTAGGGTTGAAATACCTGTTTTTCCAGTCCTTGTTTACCCCTTTTATGGTCATGACTTAAGCAGCACTCAGGGTCCTGCTCCCCAGGCCCTGTCCTACAAAGGTCCTGCACCTGAGTAGGGGCAATCCCAAGCACAAATACAGGCTGGACGGAGAATGGCTTGAGAACAGTCCTGAGTAGAAAGACCTGGGGGTGTTGATCGATGAAATACTCAACATGAGTCGACAATGTGCACTTGCAGCCCCGAAGGCCAACCGCATCCTGGGCTGCATCACAAGATGTGGGGCCAGTAGGGTGAAGGAGGTGATTCTGCCCCTCTACACTGCTCTATTGAGATCTCACCTGGAGTACTGCATCCAGTTCTGGGACCCCCAATATAAGAAGGACATGGAGCTGTTGGAGCGGGTCCAGAGGAGGGCCACAACAATGATCAGAGGGCTGGAGCACCTTCCCTGTGAGGACCGACTGAGAGAGTTGGGGCTGTTCAGCCTGTAGAAGAGAAGGCTCCGGAGGGACCTTATTGCAGCCTTCCAGTTCCTGAAGGGGCCCTACAGGAAAGCTGGGGAAGGGCAGGTAGTGACAGAATGAAGGTGAATGGTTTAAAATGGAAGAAGGTAGATTTGGACTAGATATTAGGAAGAAATTCTTTACTGTGAGGGTGGTGAGACACTGGCACAGGTTGCCCATGGAAGTTGTGAATGCCTCCTCCCTGGCAGTGTTCAAGGCCAGGTTGGTCATGGTTTTGGGCAACCTGGTCTGGTGGGAGGTGTCCCTGCCCATGGCAGAGGGGTTGAACTGGATTATCTTTAAGGTCCCTTCCAACCCAAACTATTCTATGATTGTATGATTCTAACACTCCCAGTGTTTTCTGCAAACGTACTGAGAGTGCATTTGATCCCTTTGTCCAGATATTAAAGAGAACTGGCCTCAACACTGAGGTCTGAGGAATACAACTTGTCATCCACCAGTAACTGGATTTAACTCTATTCGCCACCAGTTTCAGCCCAGCTATTCGACTAGTTTTTTAACCAGTGAAGTGTATGCCCATTCAGGCCATGAGCAGCCAGTTTCTCCAGGAAAACACTGTGGGAAATGGTTTCAAAGGCTTTACTAAAGTCCAGGTAAACAGTATCCACAACCTTTTCCTCAATTGCGTATTTCAGTTTATTTAAGTCTATACTTGATTTTGTTGAAGTTTAGCTTCCAATTTAAAGCCATTTTTAATAGATCTAGTTCAGAGTAAGGATGATCAGGAGACCATTAATACAGATTTATCATATTGTCCAGGCATGGTAAAGGTACAGATTCTTACTTCTGAAGGCCCATCATGCAGGTGAATCAGATTTCTGAGCTCCTTGGAAAGTGTTGTCATCTCCACATCATGATTGCTCCTTTTTTATTGTAAAATTAAGAGAAGGAACTCATTGTACTTAAAAGTCAATTGACTTTAAGTTGAAAGAGCTTTGGGATTGTGAGTGACAGTCTCACAGAGGTTCTCAAATATGGTATAAGGGAAGAAATAGCCAATTCTTAAACATTTCTGATTAGCTTATTTAGTTGAGCTGCTTGTTGGGAAACCTTTTTTTTTTCTGTCTCTAATTTTCTCCATGTGCTTTAGAGGGAACATTGTTGTCAAACTAAGGGTTATGAACTTAATTTTGTAGCCAGTTTAAAACCTAGTATAATGTAGTATAACATATAACCTAGTATATTGTTCAGTGCCACTATAAATATCTCATGGAGCAAATCCCACATGAACTAGAAATCCAAATTACTGTTTCAAAAATAACTTAAGAAACAACTAACAAACCCTTCTATCTTGCCTTCTCTCATATTAACAAGCAGATTTGTGGTATAGGATAACTGCTAGATCTCAAAACACTATTTATTTTGCCCTCTTTTTTTCACCCTGTATGTCTAAACCACTGGTTTTCTACGTGCATCCCTACTGGTAGTTACCACTCTAAGACTCCATGCTCCATTCTCTCTTAGAGAAGCATCTGAAATAATGATGGTTTCAGAGAAGGAAGCGGCTGTATCTTGCATCTGACACTCTACTGAAAGGAAAATATAGAATTAACAAAGTCCTGTTCGCATACAAGATTCACTAATCATAAGAAACCAGGTTCTGTCACGTGTGTCCATAGATGTAATCATATGGTATATAAATAGAATTGTTTTTAAATAGAATGGCTGTCAAAGATTTCAGTCAGGCTTCATCAGCGGCTCTTTAAGAGAAAAGGCTGATTGAAAAGGAAAGTCAGTCAGCAGCAATTTAGTATGAGAGCTAATAATCAGCACTTCAGTTTCATTTCTGTTAAGCTAAGGAAAGTCATTTGACATAGATGTCACTAGGAAGGATACAACATAAATACTGATGTTTTGCAGATACATGTATATTGCAGTGTTGTTGCACAAGATATTACCCATATCGTTACTAGAGGGTATTTATACTCTAAAGAAAAGAAAATGTACTCTCCTTCAAGCCCCTTCCCCCAGTAAACTGAAACTAAAGAAAGACTAAAACAATGACAAAAAAGAACTATTTTCAAAATTTGAAGAAAATATTGAAAAAAGACTGTGATGGTACAGGCAGGTAACAATATGTGCATATTCAATATATTGGTATTAAAACCTTTGTCTTTGTAATGTAGATTCTAGTGAAGATTCATTGACTTGAATAAGGTAATCAGCAGCTTCTGGTAGCAGTTTCAAAGGTTAATCTGCCATCATTTGTACCTCTTTAGCTGATTTATCATTTGCAGAGTTAAATTAAGAGCAAGATAAGAGAAGTGCTGTGTTGAGTGACAGTTTCTGAAGCCTTCTGCTTACAGAAGCACTGATTGAGTCCTGTTCAAGAAATAGATTGGAAGGGCCTGGGTAACACTAGTGCCACAAAGGCTACTGGAGGGGCTTTCAACATTTATCTTCTATATATGTTGAGAAATTGCATCTCTTCTGGTAAAATTCAGAACTAGAATCAGCTCTGCTATTACATCCTAAGATGAGATATAAGTGGGGATTGATTCCTGAATTTCTTAGTGTAGGGACTTTGAGGGGTGATTTCAGCCACCAAATGCATTGGTTCTTCCATACTCAAAGTCCTGAAAGCTAACAGCAGATTTTCCTCTGCTACCAGCGGGAAAGAAATTGTCACTCAGTCTTTGAAAATAAGTAGGTGTATATGTTCCAAAGATTAATCTGACACTTAAATTTGGAAGAAAAGACATTTAAAGGTGTGGGGTTTTAAAGACAGTAAATGGAACTACTTTACATTGCATAGCAAGAAGGCTACCAAGCTTTCATGAGTTGTTCTTTTTCCCTGCATGTGGCAGTATTGGTTGTGAAAAAAGATCATGCTGTGCTTAGATGAAGAGCCTTTTCCATTGACTTTGAAGCAAAGCTATTGGATGAACTGCCTTGTTCTTAGCATTTTTATATGTTTATTGTCATTAAATTTTACTGCATTTTAGGAAGAAGAGACCTTCATTTTATGCTTGCTTATTAGAAAACTCTTTATCCTCATAGCATATAGGAATGAGTATTAAAGTGGTGGCAACAAGAGGCATTTATAGCTAGCAAGCTAGCTATTTATTCTAGTTCACTATCAGTGTATCTGACTGCTTCATGGTAGTCTTTTAACAGTAAAGCCTAAAATACAGGTTTGTGTCATTGAGATGCTGATGTAAATAGTTGACATTTTAGGAACAGACATTCTGCAAAGTTCCATTTAATGGGAATACTCAGAATGATGTAGAAGGTTTTTGCTTAGTAATTACACATTTCTACCATTCTGAGATTATCAGAACAGACAAATTTAAATATATCACCACCAGGTTGTAATATTCTTATTTAATTTTTTTGAGCCTAGGAATAGGGTGGGGATAAGCAATTTTCTTTACTCCCTTTGAAATTATATTTTCTCCACTGATTTTAGTTTTATATGATAAAATTTTGTAAGTGTTTGAGACATAAAGAAGATACACTGTTTTCTTTCTTCTTTGTTAATTGTTTCATCTTTGCACTGCTTTCAGTTCTTCCTAAAGACCAAGGAAAAGAGCAAACTTCTTTGAAAATCTGCTCTGCATTGTTGCTGGGCTACTAATGACTAGAAAAGATAAATTAGTCAAACTCAGATTAGGCTGGTGCGTTGCAAGTCAGAACCCAAGATACAAAACAACAGTACTGAGAGAATAATTCTGGACTGTTATTGGCTTGTAATAGGCTTGAATAATTATACTCTTCCTTATTAGAATGCCTCTGCAGATCATGCACTAGGTGCTAGGTGCTGAAGCACTAACTCTGTGTGCTTTAAACTTTTACCGCTCTAAATGAGTCCTTCGTACTTCACAGAATCACAGAATCACAGAACG
>NW_010186000.1:0-35525 GCF_000695765.1 Mesitornis unicolor
AGGCTGGTAACCCTTAAACCATAACACCATTGCTGTGTGTTTTAACAATAATTGCATTTTATGCACAATCATGCTTTCAAGTGTCCGCATTCAGTAAAGGTGATCATCCAAAGCAAAGTGATCTAAAAACTGATGGGCAAAAGGTGTGTTCTGAGAATGAATTAATCTCACCTAAGCTTAGCTTCCTGCACTGCAGACATTACAGCTGCAATTACTGCAAATTAATTTTTAGTCAATGAAGACTTTTTTAGGTGCAGAACATCTGACTGATTTTTTAGAGATCTATGTTAAGATGTGCTGAATCATACCTTAAATATGCTGGTTTTTCATTTTGTTCACTCATGAAGGAAGTTTAACAGACTAGCTGAAATGCAGCAACACACATGGCAACTCTCTCTGGTCAAATGAATATAGTTCTCTGTGCCTTTAATATGTGCTGATACAAAAATTTTAAATGAAGATAAAATTGAATTTTTTTCAGAAATAGTTTTTTTGGGATATATAAAACTATTACTGAAGATGCTGTCATAAAGATTGGAAGAATTTTGTCAACTCTTTACAGATCGAAGGCACTTCGTACCAGGAATTCATTCTCTAAGAAATACTCTGCATCATGCTCACATCAGAAAGTAGATACAAATATCTATGACTCAGTTAAACAATACTTGGAATTCAGTCAGTAGAAAAATTGTTTTGTATTAACTTGGGGCTTTTTTGTTTTGTTTTGCCTCCTCCTACAACAATAGTTGGTTAACATTTTCCTCCTTATCAAAATAATCCAGAGAAAAAAAAAGAAGGTTCTGAATAAGCATCATAAGAGCTTGGCACATTTACTGATAGATGCAGAAATCAAACAATTAAATGGCTGATAAGGGAGGGGACACCCTAAAACCTCATGCTCACATCACTTTGTTGTACCAATTTCACAAAACGTGCTCAAAAAATGAATGTAAAGAGGGTAAAAGAAACAGAATCTCAGCTATAGTCAAATTAATTTGAAAGTGTGAAATAATCTCTGTTGAAAATTATGCTATTAAAAAAATTTCAATTAAGATTTGTGACTCACTTCAGTTTTGATTTTATCCCTTCTGCTCTAGAAAATGACAAACTGCATATTAAATGCCTGGTGGGGCTTGGAAGCAATGGGAGGCAATGACAAAGCCATTCCAAGGCATTTCTTTTGGCTTACAACAATAGTGACTATGAAAAAAGGGATTAAGATACCTCACTGAATCTTACGTATTGCAACACTGTTGCAACTGACCTATTTTTCTTCATTGTAGAATGTTTTGATGTTTCTGATTTGTTTTACAAGGTTTTGAGAAGGAAATGTTGATTTTTTTTTCAGGACCTCTATGTTGTGGGATTATATGTTTATGATACATTTCAAGTTAAATATTTATTTTGAAACCAACAGTGACATGTTTCTAACTTTCCCATTTTATTGTATTTTCTAGTGTAAGCTATAGTAGAAAATCAAGAACTGTTGAACTTCTGTACCTGACAAGCTAAACAAACTGTTCAACAGTGAGAGAGTGAAATGTGCAGCTGTATTGATTACTATCATATTAGCAGTCATGGTATTTCTGCTGCCTTTATGGCACCTTCTCTCTTGTTCATCTGAGCTCATGCAAAACTAAGAAAGAATCATAAAAATACTGGTTGGAAGGAATCCCAACCCCATTCTTGGAGCAGGACTTATACCAGTAGTAGCTCAAGTCAGCCTACTATATGCAAGTAACCATTAATCACATATCCTCAAAACCAGACTTACTTCCATTCCAGATAGCCTTACTGTTATCAGAGATGGAAATTGCAAATTAAATGTGTTAAGGAAAACCAGGGACAGACAATACAAGAATGTGACTCATGACTGGTGCCACTTATTACTGATATTTCTGCTTTTTACCCAGTCCTAAACAAGAGAATACAGACCTGAACCAGAGGCAAAGGTAGGCAGTGTATTTTATTTTATTAGCAGTCCTTTAATTTTGCTAGTGTGACTCTCAGTAATCTCACAATCAACAGAAAATTTTTCAAACCCAGTATGTTCTCTCACTTTCTCTACCAAAACTAAAACACATTATAAGGTCAAGTTTTCTAAATTTTATAAACAGATGCTTTTGCTTATATGAGATTGTGCCTCTCACCAAATACTTTTAGGAAAACAAAATTAGCAAGTGATTTTTTTTTTCCATAATGAATTTTAACTTTGAGCATGTAGTAGACTTTTTTATCCCTCATATATGAATGTTAGATTGTACAGTATGTTCTGTGTATATACATTAATTTAAATTTCTGTTAGAATATACTGGATCATAGTTAGGTTTTTTTTTCAGGAATGTGAAAATAATAATGTTGAAAAACCAACAGCAATTTAAAAACAAGTTATACACTCTGCAGAAAACCTAGAAACAAGCAAACATGTCATTATGCTCATATATATTTATACAAATTTTTTATTGTCCTAATTCACTTGATAATTATCAATAATATACACAAATCCAAATCAAATTGTATTTGGTCTTAAATATTAATTTATAGCTTTGTGTTCAAAAGGTGACATCTATGACTTTCATTACCTGAATCACTATTAAGACTCAGTTCTAAATAGGTCCTTTTCTTCCAAGAATCCATATGAGTTCCAATATGGACTTTTATCCAGAGACACTGATTTATATAATTAATAATGTATAGAATTAACCTTTGAACAAAAAGAAGAAATGGTAGCTTCTGAATTAAACTTTCTTTTTTTTCCTAAAACTCAAGTAGAAATGCAATCTCTGTTTCTTCTTATCATAAAAGAGGCGGTTAGCCTAGTACAGATCTTTATGTATGTTACCATTATGCCACTGTCAATGAAGATACTCTTCTGTTACTGTAGAACCAGTGAGAATAAAATTAGGCCAATTTCTGCACACACTCAGCAAAGGAACCATTTGGGAATACCACATCTAAATTTAATAAATCTATGCCACATATGGCTCTGCAATTCAGACTGATCTCATATAAGTCATATATCTAAATGACAACAGGATATGACCTACTAATGCTAGATTTAAAAAAAAAAGTTCACTTTAGGCTTGTGAGGGCAAACCCTAAAACAATAAGAGTTTGAAATGGTTTTGTGTTTGTGGTGTTTCCAAAATACTTCACTCTCACCAAGTATTGTAGGAACATAATTTTTCTTTATGGGACTTGTATATTTATAGATCTAGATCTATATCTGTATGTGAAAGGGGAAGAAAGGAAACAAAAACAGAGAATGTAGAATTTGCTACTTAATGCAGCCTTAGGATCTTGCATGAAAACAGCTCATGACTTTTCATTTGAGAAAATACGACACAATACTAGTCAGATACTAGATGACCTTTTTTTCACAGAATCACAGAATATTAGGAGTTGGAAGGGACCTCGAAAGATCATCCAGTCCAACCCCCCTGCCAGAGCAGGATCACCTAGACCAGGTCGCAGAGGAACATGTCCAGGTGGGTCTTGAATGTCTCCAGAGAAAGAGACTCCACAACCTCTCTGGGCAGCCTGTTCCAGTGCTCTGGCACCCTAACAGTAAAAAAGTTTTTCCTCATGTTCAGATGATCATTTTTATATAATGATTTGTAAGGCTTACGTCACCTCGGACCTAACCTGTGTGTTACGTGATCTAACCCAGACAAGTTATTTAGGCTCCATTATAGTCAACAGAGGAGGATACACACTTGGGAAAGGCAGTTTCATCTTGCCCACATTACAGCACACACAAATGTGGTCGCAGCAGCAACAAAGCAAAGGAGGAGGATACAATCCCAATAGAAAAGTGAGATGGCCAGCCACAGGAAGAATGAACAGAAAATGGTTGCATTATGATAATGATGTGATATTGATTTCACTACATCCTGTTAAGGAATTTGAGGAGAAGGTTGTCATATGTGTTCACTCTCTAACATCAATTTTATCATTAGTTTTAAAATCTAAATTCACATGAATCACAGAATCACAGAATGGCAGGGGTTGGAAGGGACCTCTGAAAATCACCTAGCCCAAACCCCCTGCTATAGCAAGATCTTCTCAAGGAGATCAAACAGGAACACGTCCAGGCAGGTTTTGAATGTCTCCAGAGAAGGAGACTCCACGACCTCTCTGGGCAGCCTGTTCCAGTGCTTTGCTACCCTCATAGTAAAGAATTTTTTCCTTATGTTTAGGCTGAACCTCCAGTGTTCCAGTTCTGTGACCATTGCCCCTTTTCCTGTCAATGGGCACAACCAAGAAGAGTCTGGTCCCATCCACCTGACACCTGCCCTTTAGATATTAAAAAGCATTAATGAGAACCCCCTCAGTCTCTTCTTCTCCAGGCTAAACAGACTCAGCTCTCTCAGCCTTTCCTCGTATGGGACGTGCTCTAGCCCTCTCATCATCTTAGTGGCTCTACACTGGACACCCGCCTTTTAGATATTTATAAACATTAATAACATCCTTCCTCAGTCTTCTCCATCATGAAGTAGTAAGCATCAACTTTGTACAATTCTGAGCATAATGGAAATACAAGACATGCTGCAAAATTAATGTCTGTGTAATGAAATCACTGAAGAAACTCTCTCTTGTGGTATATCAGGACAACTTCAGAGGTGCCAACTGGCTTATATAGGCAAGATTAGGCACTATTTCGCCTGACTTTTTCAGTTTATCAGAATTAATGTATAAAGAGCACTGTTTGTTGTGGGGATTAGTTGTTGTCTCATTTCACCTCGCGTTCTGAATAATAAATGGTTATGCATGTTGCCTTCAATACAATTTGTCACATAAACTCTAGATGATTTAGTTATTAAGATAAGATAATATGTGACAATATTTATGTAACAGTATCCTCCCAGTCACTCAACTGCTTCTAAATGCTAAGGGCCAATTAGATGATTTTTGCCTTTGAGATCTGGTAATCATTTGTTGACAGATACTAAATGATTCATCTAAACACATTCAACTCTTTTCTTCTATGAAAGAAATATTATTTTTCTTTTGCTTTTTTTTGTCCTTTTTAAAAATGGTCGTAGTGGTTAATTAAAGCTCAAGAAGCTTACAGCACCCAACATTTGAATTGCACTACACTTCACTTCAAAACTGTGAGCAATTAATTCATGGTGCACTTTTAAAATTAACTGCAAGCCCTACCATCAACGTAGTAGTATTCTCCATTAGGAGAAGATTTCACTATCCAGCTGCTTTCTGCTGCAGCCAACTCTGCACTCTGGCCTACAAGAAGCACATTCATCAGAGGAAAGACCTTTCAAGTGTCTTACTATAGTAAGTCGTATAGCATCTCTGTGAAAGCTCACTAAGTATGCTCCTTTCTCTGTGGCCAGCAGCACAGCGTTCCTACAACAGGCGTACAGGTTGTAGCTGAAGAAAAAGACTGGTGGCCTGTGTCACCTCTTCAGGTTTCAGTGCCACTAATAACTAATGTGACTAATAGAAACTCTTAGCCTCCTCTGACTAAATGTGAATGAGGGACAGAAGGGACACAGAAGAACAATGTTCATCTTTGCGATGCCTTCCTTGTCTGTGGTCCATCTGCCTCTGAATATCACAGAGTCCTCCTGAGTACTACTCACAAATTTCATGACCTGTTACAAAGACCTTCCCTCCCAAGGAGGGAACCAACCTCCTATTGGTTTGCTAGTCTGTAAAATGTAACTGAAGCTAGGTGAGTTCCTATATAAAACGACAAAAAAAAAGTAATTTTAAAAAAACCTCAACTGATCACAAGCTTATGAATTGCATCCATCATAATCCAAGACATATTTGACCTTAAAGTATTACACCCAGTTAGGTTTGAGACCGAGTTGGAAATCAATAGGTAAAAAATGTGCATAAATCTGCTACAGTAGTTGCTTTGAAGTCTGTATTTGCTACAGGCTCACAGGGTAATTAAGTTATCAGTTACTTTTGCATAGACTTGTATCATATATAACCCAGTGCAGTAATTTATAGCTTTGTTGCTAAGCCAATGAAGAGGGATCTTGTCAGACTATCTGAATACCCCACAGTGTGTATATAATTTTTTTTGCTTTACGATAAAAAATGGAACAACAACATCAGGAAATTTCGACCAAAATAAACCAGTCTGCCTAGTGCCCCATGCTGATGAGCTGAGTTTAGGGCTGCCATTAACTTCAGTTAAGAGAAAACATGGTCTGACAATGAGCCAGCCACATAACCTACTCGCTATCTTGCCAGACCTCCCACCAGCTTCTCAGCTCTGCCTGTGTCATATGCTGCCTTTCCACTGGCAATCGCAAGGTAACTCCTTTATTTTGAGTGAGAAAACTATGAGCCACTGAATGTCTGCAGCTCCTTAGGTACGTTATCTGACACAGTGCATGTAACAAGCAGTGTCTGATTGTTAATTACGCCTAGAAAGCATAATGTGGCATGTAATAAACCAGTGCAAAGTAACTTACTTTTCAAAAATGACGCATTTTTGAGAATCTTCTTTCCATATGATCAGAAGGAATGAAAATATATTACCATGGCATTACGGCTACTTAAGAGAGAATTATGTAGCAGTTGTAAAAGATGCTATTCTGATTGTTTCACATTTTGTGTTTGTGGTTTCAGGTTTTTTTTTTCCAAAGTGCTACTAGTTCAAGAATCAAGGAACAATACAGCACAGGTTAAAAGATCCATAAGATTTTATGGATTTTAGGATTTTTTATATGGTTGATATCCATTTTTTTAAAACTAGCTGAATATTTTTCAACCAACTGATTCATATACATACATACATACATGAATATGTAACTATATGTACATATACAGATGTGTATGAATGTATCTATGAATTACATATGTATATATATGCACATATATGCATGACTGTTGTCCCAGTTTAAATTGAGTTCATATTTTGCTGTATGTTGTTTTTCTCTTTCTCCCAGAAATTACTTAGTAAACAAAAGGTAATGTACAACATTCATGTCTTGTGTGATTTTCCTGTTTAGTTTCAATAGCCTATATTTACTTTTCAAACATCGGTATGTTTATTATGTCCAGGTATTTTTTCATTTCTTGCTATAAGTACCAGACTCTGTCCTTAACTGTGATTATCTGGCTTACTGCTTTATATTGATGTAAAGCTAACTGCAGGGAAACTTTTCCTAGTTAAAAAAAAAAAAGGGAGGGGAAAGAAAAAAAGGAAGCCCTTTCTTGCAAATATAAACATATCATATTTTGTTTTCAATTTGCAAGAAACCGAAGGTGAATTTAAGTTATCACCAGCTTTTTGCACATGTTTTTACCGGCACATTTAACTTTCTCGGTTTAGCCACAGCTATTTGAGATGCCTCCCACATTCACCGTAGAAGGCATACTGTTAACTAACTTCTTGTTTAAATGAAGGGCTATGCTGACAATTAAATGTAGGATCGTGCATGCTTCAGTGCCATACCTTATTATAATCAACTTGAGTAGAAGCAGAGTGCTGAAATTATGGGTTTTAGTCTGCATCTGCATGGCATTATTATGCTTATCAAGGTGAAAATGTCAACGCTGAAGAATGTAATTGTGTGCCTTAAGCTGCAGCGATAGTTAAACTGAGCCCCTGCCTCTGCTATTAATGCATCAGAGTGCTACTCTAAAGAGGCACTATAACTCTTCAGGTAGGGAGAGCTTTCAATTCATGAATTTATTTCCTTTCTTCCTTTTTTTAAGACTTTCAGAGATAAGGTTTTTCTGTTCGGGTATTAATTCAATATAGATTTTTCTGACGCATTTTTTTTTCCTTTTTAACAAAGTCAGGGACCAGAAAGAATAGTGTACATTTGTATATAGCTCCACTGCCCTCCAGGAGGTCAAGTGTGAAATGAGTTCAGAGACACATTGACAGTCCATGCATGAGCTGAACAATTCAAACCAGTTATCAGTAATTTGGATCTGTGGCTGTTGTCTGGAGTCTTATTGTATAAAATCAAATCAAATAATAATTCAGCAAATTATCTGTGTTTAGTAGGTTAGCATTTTCATCTGAACATTGTCTCCTAAAAATTATGCATGTTTTATTTGTTGATTTTAATGTTTAGTCATCTTGAACATTTTGATCTGTTATTCTTTTATATCGCAAAACAAATGCAATTTTCTTAATATATTACTTTGCTGGTTTTCATATATGTGCGCTGCTTGTAAGTCAGTCACTTGTAAGTTATCAGTACGGATGTGTATACCACTTCTCTTTACACAAAGAAGGAGGGAATGTTTTGCACCCTGGAGTCACAGTGATTCACTTGAGTTACTCAGACTGTGCTGAACCCATAGCACTGGGTAGAACGCACATGCCAAAATCTATCTCCATGCTTGCACATTAGTTAGTATTTCTCAAATGATAATACTGCAAATTCTGTAAGTAAGTCCTCCATTTCTTTCTTCCCTCTCCCCTGCCTATTTCCCTATATAATAGATTTTGGCAAGAAGACAGAGTAGGTATGTTAAGTCATTAGAATAAACAATTTCTTTTGAAAGTGTTTGAATCTCTTTCAATTTCTTGAAAAAACAAAAGAAATTACACAGCCTTCAGTATTAAGTGAATCATTATTTTAAACTGATTTACTTAGTTCTAAAATTTTGCTACTCTCAATCTGATTTTTGTCATGAAGAGAAATATGAAGGCCACTCAAGTGTCTAAGGATTACACCTATGATGAAAGTTTGCTTTTCTATTCCTTTGTGTAAAAGGAAAAAATTAGCTAGAAAACATTTGTCTTGAAGAAGCTTCAGTACTTATGAATTATTTGGTTATTTCGTAACAGATAAAATTCAGCTTAGGTACAAAGAGAGAACACTTCACTTGCCTTTGTTTAAACATTTTGTAACACAATTGAAAGAGGAGACCACTTGTACTCTTAAGAAGCTTTCATGAACTAACTGCAGCAGTGAAGGACTACATGTTAAAAAGAGGCAGAGCTCAGAAAAATTAACGCTTCTAGATGTACTCCTGTATAATTTGTGGAAGTGGAGAAGTTACTCATACCACTCAAAATAATTAGGAAATAAATCTTTTGCCTTTGAAACACTGAACCTTGGCACATTTTGCAGTTGTCAAAAGCCAAATTTCTCCTCAGTGTATAGGGATTCATCCATATATGAACAGAGCATGGTGAAAGAACAAATGCACTATCAAATGCACTATCTGTTTGTTTCTATCTCTGACTGTAGTTTTAGGTCACAGCCATTAGTGAAGGACTCTCTCCCTCTGTATGAGAAAGCTGCTGAAGTCCATTGATGGTTAAAGGCAACTCACTGATTCTTTCATAGTGGACTACTGGAAGGCATTACACAAATTACAGGTGATGGTATGTTCATTTTGGAGGGAGAAGAAAACTTGTAGGGCTAAGCAAGAGGGCCAGATATCTATTAAATGCTACAGTGTTAAAAGTCACAAAAATATATTAACTGCCATTTAGCAGAAAAGGTATATTATGGGACTAGGAGGCTTGGAACAGTAATGGATCAGTCTGAGAATCAGTTTTCTTAATAATAAATATAAGTCACAGATATCAAGTTTGTTTCTAATCTTGGTTGCATTGATGTATATCTGGAATAGTTCTGTGAAACTGATGAAGCAAAACTAATATGAATCAGAATTTTAAAATGAGAGAGTCAGCCACTTTTTACATATTACTGTCAGAACTGCATATCTCCACTGATTTTATTACACATATATCAAGATCAGGCTTTTAAATCATTCTAAAATCAAACCTCCTGTTGTAATGACAGGCAAGTTCTTTCTATTACATATATTAAAATAAATGTGAGAAGCCATTATCAATTCTGCAGTTGTAAAATAAAGCCTGCATTTCTGGTGACTTCTTCATTCCCCATATAGAGTTCTCATTGTGAGCCAATCTTCTGTACAAGCAAATCTTTTAACTGATCTCTAGGAGCATCAAGCCGTTTGGGACAGAATCACAGACTGGTTCAGGTTGGAAGGAAGCTCTGGGTATCATCTAGTCCACCTCTCTCCCTGCTCAAGCATGGTCACCATGTCTAGATGGCTTCTGAACATCTCAAAAGATGGAGACTCCACCACCTCTCTACACAACCTCTCCCTGCCAGCGCAGTACAGAGTGAAGCAGCTCAATATACTGTAGCTGGATTAAAGTTTCTGCTATACATGCCTGTGAGTTGAGTGAGAAGGAGGAGAGAGAGGGGAATAGGCTGTGACATGACATTGTCCAGTTCTGGGCCCCTCAGTTCAAGAAGGACAGGGAACTGCTGGAGAGAGTCCAGCGTAGGGCTACAAAGATGATCAAGGGAGTGGAGCATCTCCCTTATGAGGAGCGGCTGAGGGAGCTGGGTCTCTTTAGTTTGCAGAAGAGGAGACTGAGGGGAGACCTCATTAATGTTTATAAGTATTTAAAGGGTGAGTGTCACGAGCATGGAGACAGGCTCTTCTTGGTGACAAACAATGATAAGACACGGGGTAATGGACACAAGCTGGAACACAGGAGGTTCCACTTAAATTTGAGAAGAAACTTCTCAGTGAGGGTAACAGAGCACTGGAACAGGCTGCCCAGAGAGGTTATGGAGTCTCCTTCACTGGAGACATTCAAGACCCACCTGGACGCCTTCCTGTGTAACGTCATCTAGGTGTTCCTGCTCTGGCAGAGGGATTGGACTAGATGATCTTTTGAGGTCCCTTCCAATCCCTAACATTCTGTGATTCTGTGATTCTGTGATTGCTTTGAAGCTCCTATCAAGTGCAAATAAGGCTCATACTAAATAAGTCCCTGCCAGGAGCTGTCAATTTTTATTTGTAGTGTTTAACTTTCAACCATAAAAGTTGTTTTGGTTCAATTCACGCAGCATTCAGAAAAGCAACAAAATGACGATTTACTTCTGGTTCAAGATAAATAATGGTTTGCATGATTATCAATTCAGCTTCATGTTTGATTTGATTACAGAAAGCCATTATTTAAAAATATTGAGCTTATCTCTGCCAAAGGATCAGACCTTATAAATTTTTATCTAAACTCGACATTTTACTAGTGCATGTAGCCCCTCTCTGCCCTTCCTGTTTCTCTTTCGATAATAAACTGCTGACAACCCATGTTTGATTGTCTTGTGAAGGTGAGAAGATCAAATACATACAGAGTATTAACAAAAAAGAAAGAATGTCCTTAGGGGGTAAAAAATGTTGCAGAACATGAATACAGTTGTACTGCTGGAAAGAGTTGTCAGTCACTGTGAAAAACCAGTTCAGAGGCCTCCTGCCACGGGGAAGGAGCAGGACCTCTGGCATCTATACGGGGGACTCTTTTGGGAGGACTGAGCTTATCCTTGTCAGCCACAAGATGGGCTGAGGGAGGCACAAGGGAAGGGAGGGGAGATGCTTCCATCGATTTACACTATGGCTGTTCTGCCTGTTTTTCTTGTAAGTGGAGGGTAAAAAATCCTTCTCTGGCACATTGCATTACCCAGAACCAATGCCCTTTTTCTTCCCCAACAGTCCTATCCATCTGCTTCTTGCTTGCTTACTCTTTTTCCCTGTTTTTCGGTGGTAACATTTTTCCCCACATTTGAGTGATGGTTGAGAAAGCAAGTAGGGGACTTGCTTACAAAAACTTTGGCATCAGCAATAATATTCAGCCCAATACCCATTTTTGGTATGTGTAACAAGCAACTCTACAAAGGCAAGGCTGAGCATCACAGTGAATAATAAAACTAATTTAAAACACAGATTTGGTCAAAACATATTATTTAATAACTAAGAACACAATTTTGACTCAGAATTTTGCTTAAAAAATACTACTACTTTGTACAGATTCTACCAACCTGTTTGCATTTACTGTTCTACACAACTACATATGGAAAAATATTCCAAACAATATTCTACCTACAGGTGATCCTTCACTGGTATTTGTGATTTTGATATCTCACTTATCTATGCCAGTTTATAACAAATATTCATTTGCTGTTAGCCTCTGAGCAGGTCCTCTTCTATCCTCATACTCCAGTCAGAATTAAGATGTAGAACTGGACAAAAACAATGGAAACAAAGAATCAAAAGAATAGAAAAAGAGATAATGAAAGTAAGAGTTTTCTTGAGATAAAGAACAAGAGGTCAATACTCTTGAATTATTCAGAGAGGGTCAGAAAAACTCATGTTCGTTTAGCACAGTATGTAAGTGCTCTATTTATTCTGATAAAGGAAACAATGAAATATTCAGAAAGCTTACGAAGAAAACTATGTTGTAAGAGACAAATGTTTATGTTGAGCATGAAGGAAAATAAACCTTTAGAAGTTTTGTGCCTCTCTCCATGCATCAGTATGTCTTGAGTAAGAACTTTCTCATTATCATCATGAGTTAATATACACACATATTAAATACACACCTGCGCGCACGCGCACACACACACACAAACAGACATTGAATCTTCATGTTTCCAAGCTGAATAATGCAGCAATTTAATTCTCTGGCTCCTTAAGAGGAATGTAACTTCCCAGCTGCCGTCTTGACCCAATTGACAGGTAGATCAGGTACAGCTTTGTTTCTCCAAGGTTATCTGTTCCAGGGGCAAGTGTTCTGTTTGGTATGCAGGCTCACAAAACCACCCTTTGAAGATGTAGAGTTGTCTCGCTCTCGCTAGATCTTAAGCCTCCTTTAAACTGTGATGAAGTTTAGGTAAAATAGTTCTAATCACCAAAGACTCCCTTTAAAGCATTGATGTTTTCAGCTGTTAGATCACCTTGTAAAAGCAGCAGTGGAGAATTAAAACTCTTGTCTAGTTGTGTATAAAACTTTGGCTATGCATGCAAGCCTCAATGTGACAGTAAAAGGAAGTACCTGTTCTTGTGTCAGTCACTGCAAAAAACTCTACTGTTAATTTATTTCAGATTACAACCTAATCCATTAATGATAGAGCAAAGCAATGTCGGAAAACAAAACATATTATTATACATAAGTTTCTTATTAGAATAGAATAATCCAGACAGAAATACTCAGAGATAGTAAATATTTGCAAGTTTGGGTAATATGCTTGCCATCATAATTGGCGGAATTGATCTTGCTGAGTATTCACTTCACAGATCAAAATTATCCCTTCTAACAGGCAAGTCTCATATAGACACACCCCTTCCTTTTCAAATCTGTACTGATGAGCAGCAGATATAAAATACAATTTCACTGCAGGTTAATTTAAAATTTATTAGAAAAGAAGGTGAGTTTTCAGCTGAAAAAAACCCTACATTACTTTTCAAACCTCTTTTCTGGAACTATGCTTATTTGTCACGTAGCCTCAATAAATATGATAATAGCATTATCGTTGGTATCTTATGTAGAAATCCAAAAATTTGTTTAGCATATTTGGTTTCTGATCCAAGAGGAATTTTAAAATCATTTCACAAGATGTGAAACTAATAATTTCTGTAATTTCACAGCTGATTCAAGTTTGCTTTATCTTACGCTGCTATTTGCACCTCTGCAAAGTAAGCATTAAAAACTGAAGTGCAATGCTAACACGGTTTTCTACGGACTCCGCAATTCACATAGACACAAAAGACAGATGTTTTAGTATCGTCAAATGTCTTATGAACTATCATGCTTGTTCATCAAAACTCTTGTCAAGTAATGGCAGAGATGTATGAGTGATGATAAAACAGAGGTTGTGAGGTTATTGCATTTATTGAGGCTGTTTCCGATGTGTTCCAGCTACTCACTCTGTTGCATTATGAGATATCAGCTGAATAAACCAAGATTATGCTCTATGGAACAGTAAAATAAAAACTTAGGAATCAACAATGACTTTAATTTAAACTATAGCACCATTGACAGTTTAGCATTTCTGAATTCCGTTCATTTGGAAAATTATTCTGCCTTAATTTGGCTGAGGTCCCCAGAGAGTTTGTATTAGAGCAGGAGGACTTGCATGCATAGTGCAGTAAAAAGCATTTTAGTAAGCTTCCTTTGGTGATGACAGTCTAAAGCATGAGCATGGTTCTAGTAAAAAGATAGAATTATTTCCATTTCCAAAACCAGGAAACTGTGGAGTACATAATCTCTTTTACTGATGGAGTGCAAAGTCACTTTGTACTCACAAAAGTCAAATAAGGTCAGCTATTGCAGATGTTTTACAGTGAAGAAAGTACTTCAGTGAATTCCATATGAAGACAAGCCATCATTCAATTTAAATGATAGCTTTTCAAATATTTTAAAAATATTAATAATATGAAATAATACTTTTTTGGTTTTTTTAGGAATGTTTAAACAATGTATTTACTCAGCTTGATATTAAAAAATAGTTTATGTTCCACACCAAACTTCAAAGGGGCGCAAGGAGCAGCTCGCATATCCTTCAGTACTAGCTTCAACTAATCCATTTAGCCATAAAGTGAAATAAAGCAAGAGCACTCCATAAGTCAATTACAACAGATGATAGATGTTTTAGGAAATACTGTCTTTCAGCTGAGTTGCTGTGACTGATTGTGCAAGGGTGGTTTATGCCTTCACATCCGCACAGCAAAAGGATGCATATGTAGTGGCATGGTGAGAATCCTGCTCCAGTTGCTGAGTTTTGTCACTTTCTGAATACTGCTGTCTATATTAAGCACTCTTTAAGATAATTTATATGCGGATACAAACTATACTGTTGTGATAGTGCATTGTTTAAGCCTTATTTTCCTGTAAATGTTGCTATGCGAAATTCAATTTATTTTGTAATTTTGCTGACTTCTCTTTTTTAAAATTATTTTTGAATTCTATAATTGTATTTAAACATTATTTAAATATTTATCATCTGTATCTAAAAGTAATTTAGATAGTAAGTAAGAACTTAAATTTTCTGACATTTTACAATGCACATAATGCAGAGGCTTTATACAAAGCTAAAAAATTTTCTTGACCTACTGCTAATATCTGAATAAATATATAATTATGGGCTTTAAAATGTGCTTTTTATTTATAGTGGGACATTAGGACCTGATGTGGTAAGTTTAAAGTAGCATATTAGAAAAATCTTTCAGCTTGCAGACAATTCGAGCTATTGTGGGGTCACCGTGGGTTAACAATTTGTTCCTGAAATGAATGGGAAGTTTGTCATTGATTTAACAGGATCAGTGAAGTACATTTTGCTTTTTCGATTTTTTTTAATAGTTCTTCTTAACAGCACAATGTATACAGAGAAATATCAATCTTATCAGAAATCTAGCTCTGGAACAGTAAATCTAAGAAACAGATGTCCTTACAGTGTGAGCTGGTATTTCTGTATCCATAAGTACTGTCTTCATCCAGATGACAGCAATCTGGGCAATGATTGAGGTTTCTACGTCCACATCTTTTGCTTAGTACAGATACATGGGTGAGCTTAGTGAAAGAAAGTATTTCAATAAACATAAAATTCCATCAGATGCAGAAATCACATTCTGCATTTCCACTGCAAATACTCTGAAACGCTTCCAAGCAATGAAATGCACCTGAGTCACTTCAAACAGTCAACACGCAATGGCACCCATCTCCAAGTTACCCATGAGAGCAAGCACAGACACACAACACTCATTAAATTACTTTGAGACATATATTAAATGATAGAGATCTGTTATTTTGCGAGTCATAAAAAAGATTGGTTAGTTTGGGAAAACAAAGCATTAGTTAATTATTATTTATAATTATATTTTGGGTACAAGTATTATAATTTTCTTGGGTCTTGTTCTTGTAATACTCTACAGACCCCTGAGATTGCAAAGGAAAAAGGCAGATAAAAATGTATTTGCACTAAGACTGTGAAATTATAATCCAGTTTGAATTTTAAAAGCTATCTTCTTGTTTACTTTTATATTTTGCACGATGACATATTTTTAATCTATAATAGCATGTCATAATATATAACTAAAATACAACAAAATATTCAATTACTACATGCTATAATACACGAGCAAGGGTTACAGAAGTGATCCCAAATCTTAGGTCATCATGAGAGTTGCTCTGCAGACACAGGCTAAAGGGACATTTCTTTACTACAGAACATGAGGAATGGCCTACACGTTAGCTGATGATATGGTAAAAGATGTACACAGCACTAATGCTTACTCAGAAAGGGTTATTGCACACTTACAAGTTCACATAGGGAATTGATATGGAGTAACTAAAGTGTTGCACTTCCGAACTTAATTCATTGTCTCTTCAGAGATAAGCCCTAAGGCAAAGCAGAGATATATATATATATATATATATTCACTGTAGCGGAATTTCTGACTGAAGGCAAAGTGTCAGAAATGTACACGTTAAACATGAACAAATGATTTGCTGACTAGGACTTCAGAGAGGTTAAGTGTTTTGCTGAAATAGGAGCTTTAATGGAAAAGACAGACAAAAATCTGAACAATTTGTGAATCTAAACACACTGACTGCCTCAGGGTGTGTTTCACCTGACCCCTGTACAAGATGGATGGGGGCTGTCCCTACAGCCTTGTCTTTCAAAGAAAAGTGCTTTCCTGCATGGCCTCATTGGCACTCAAGACTTTTCGTATGTGGAGTTGAAGGCTGCTAGATTTCTTGTTTATAACATATATATGTGTGTGTGTATATAATATGCATACATAATGCATACACATGCCAAGTCCATGACAAGTCTCCTTCACCTGTCCCCCTTCACCTGTGGTTAAAACCAGTGCCATAGCTAACAGACCTACTCCTTGTTGTTTGAGTAGCCTGATTCCATCAGTCTAACTACCATCACCTTTGTCTAATAAGGAATTTCTGCTTTGATCTCAACCACAATATTAAATGATGAGAGTAGTGTTGTAAAGTTAACATATACTTATATAGATATCTGTGTAACGTATCTGTATCTTCAGCATTAGATCTGGCATCTGATACAGATTCAATACAGCTGGAGGCTAAATGTTATATTCATAACTGACAGCACAGTTTCATCCTTCTAACACAAAAAGTGAAAATCCTGTTGAAATGAATGTGTTTCCTTAAAAGGGATGAAAAAGAAATTGATTCTGTGTCTGTCTGCTGTCTGCTGATGTAAATGCCAAGAAACAGCTCTCAGCTACAGCTGATGCTCAGTGCCCACACTGTGGGTCTCTCTCCCCTGTCTCTTCATTCTCAAGAGGGTCTTAGGGGTTAAAGAATGTTTATAATATTAATAGCTCTGCTTAGAGTGATCCTTAAAATTTGTTCTTTGCAGCTACCACTGTATAACAGCAATTTATCAGCTACTCATCTCTATTGGAGCAACCAACAAAAGAAGTTCTTCAGCTTTACGCATGAGTGCATGGCGGGGCTAGGACTTTCTTCTGGACAGCATAGCAACAATGTCTGTACAATAATTTACTCAGTCAATAACAATAAATTGACCTTTTTTTTTTGGAGAGCACGGGAAAAATGTATTAATGAAGAAAATCTCAGAAGCTCCATTTATCTATTTCAAGACCTTTGTTTGAACTGTGGACAAGGTTGAGGAGTACTACGTGTGTACTTCAGTGTTTTACCTGTGGAGGTGAGCAGAGGCTCTAGTGCAAACCTTAAAAACATTCTGTAAAATAGGATCACAGAATCATTTAGGTTGGAAAAAAAACTCTAAGATCATTTAGTGCAACTGTTAACAGTTAAACCTCCTCTGGCACAACTCGACACCATTTCCTCTTGTCCTATTGCTTGTTACCTGGGAGAAGAGACTGACACCACTTTGCTACAACCTCCTTTCAGGTAGTTGTAGAGAGTGATAAGGTCTCCCCTCAGCCTCCTTTAGTCCGGACCAAATAATCCCAGCTCTCTCAACTGCTCCTCATAAGACTTGTGCTCTAGACCCTTCACCAGCTTCGTTGCCCTTCTAAGAAGTTAAGGATTGAAACAGAAGTCAGCTTTAGAAATCTTATCCTACAACTGAATTTCTGTGGAAATTTAGCAATAGGTAGTCATCAGAAATATAACACCGGTCATCATAAATACAACACCAATGCATGACTGGACAGTAATCTAACAAAAGGGAGATACCTATTATGCACTACCGTTTCATAATAGTTAAAGAGAAAATGTAAAATCTTTCAAACAAGGGCTTCTTGAACACTTTACATTATTTGCTATTGGATACTAGAGTTTCCGTTGCATAGGTTATTTTAAAAAAGGGGAATGTTGTGAAAAAAGCCAACTTTTGTCCCAGTTTGGGGAAGGTCATGGGAGAATTAATCACAGATGTTTTGCCCAGAATATTAAATTAGCAGTTGCCTACAGACCGCTTTTCATTCTACTTAGTTTTGCTTTACACTTGAGAGATGAAAATTTTCCAAGTAAAAATGTTGTTCATTTGTCTTTTCTTCTAATGTTATGATCTATTTTAGAATAGGAAATTTTACCTTTTTTTTCAGCATCTATGGAAAACCTTTAGAAGTCAGTACAGTATCTGCTTGTCTATGCATACAAACAGGAATAAATATCTGGGGAACATAATCATGGCAAAAGGTCATGTTTGCCTTTTATTTGAAATACTTTTAGACTATCAAGTGGTTTAGAAGTCACTCAATCAATACCAGAAGTCAAGGAAAAGAGTTCATTTTATCAACATTAATATATTTTGAGTTTTCTAAGATGGAATGTTATTTCCCTCAGCATTTTAATTGAGATTTCATAAAATCGCTGTTTCAGTGTATCTAGCAATGGTATTTTAAGTTGCACTATACTGCAACAGCTTGAGATGCAAACAGTTTAAAGTTCTGCAAAACCCAGATGAGGACCCTTCCCCTCCTCCTTCCGTTTCCACCTTCAGAAGGCCAAACTGCATCGAAGCTGAGACTACAAACACCTTTATATATATGCAAAAATAGTAACAGGGTGCCAAGGGATATATATTTAAACAGTTCCTTCATTATGCTATTTTAAGATCAATTAGGTTTATTTTTATTTTCTCACTGCATGTTCCATTGACACAAAAAGGACTATTGGGTGCACATGCAAGTCAAGAATAAATCCTTCAGTGCATCCACATCTGCTAAACAATACAAATAGCTTCACATATAAACAGAGCTGGTTAAAAGAAAGAAGCAGGTCTGCAGTTTTGGGATAGATGTTTTCAGATTATTTTACTGTACAGTCCATTTGAATTATTTTAATTTAAAGGCACTAATTTAAACAATTTTTAAAAATTTGTTACTATCTGTTAACTTCTTAGTTAACTCCCCCCATTGTTTTCATTTAAGCAATTATGTTAAAAACTCCCACATAAAAGAGAAAACCAAATCCGCTGCTTCTTTGAATTAAAAACAAAATCAGAAAAAGGCACACAAAAAATAGCATGTTTTTAGAGAACTGACAGAGGATCATACTATACAAGACTGTATGAACATGGAGAAGTTGACAACAATCAACAGTATTAAAATAGCATTGCTTTTGTACATTCCATACATGTCTTTTCAATTTGACAACTGAACATTGTCAATTAAATAATGAAGTGGAAGAGTAATACGTCTTGAAACTACAGAAGCAGCAAAAGGCCAGAGGCTACCAGGTTTTGTGAACCGTGAAGGATTAGCTGAGTGAATTGTGAGTGCAAGTGTAAGATTAGAGTTAACATGGGGAGATGGGCTAAAGGAGTCTGGAGAATTGGGTTCATGTCTTGCCAAGGCTGTGGCTGCATCTGCACTGCTCTTAGGTTCTGGGCTTTAGCTGAGACTGGATTTCTGGAAATATGGTATTGAACATTTAGTTTTGATGCGCTCTAAAATCAACCACTTTAATTTACTCAAGGAACCCTAATCGTTATTAAAAACTAGTTCTTCCACTATGTCTTGCCATTGTCTTTTATTTTAAGAAAGAATTAAAAAATATCTGTAATGCTATGCTAAGAAATATATGTATTCAACCAAAAATAACTTGGTTAGAAAAAACATAAATGCTCAGCCTGGGTGAGCATTTTCTTAAATACTCATTATCTCAAAATTAGTATGAAGGCTGAAAAACTAAAATAGCATATTAATGGACCAAGACTCCTTAAACTTTTTCATAATGGGAGTCAGGTGTGTAGAATCTTTTGAAAAACCTCACTAAGTACCTATCTGCATCTTTAGGCACTTAAATGCCTTTAAAAACTTGTTCCCCTATTGTATTATTGTCAATTAATTTCAATTAGGGTGCTAGTATTGGAAAATATTCTAATGTCTTCACAGATATAAGAAAAGCAGTTATAAAATAAGACTGTTTCAAAGGCACTTAAAGACACACAGGAATTTAACTTTTAGTTAACTTCTAGTTGCAGGTTGCAAAGTTTGCATTTCATTTCTCTGCTTTCACCAGTATCCCTGAGAACTTGGAACCAAACACTGGACCCCGCTCCTTGCCTGCTTGGCTGTTTTGGGTTGCAGGAAGCAGTGCCATTCAAATACATCTTAAGCCCTTAATATAGGTTTTCCGTGTGAACTACTGCAAAAATATTTCTGAGTCTACCTGTCCACCTTATTTCACAGTATAGCCCAGGAGTGCAGTGCTGGAGGCACAGCCTACACACAGCGACAATGGTCACCAGGATGATGTTCCTGCTCGAACTTCTACAAAGCTTTTTAAGCTAGAGAAGTCCAGTTTCACAAAAGGGAAAGTCAAGAATATGCCTACAATTGGTGTTAGGTTTTTTTGGAAGTATAGAGGGGTACAGACCAAAGGACAGAACTGCAGTATACCTGGTGGTATTGTCCAGACAGACGTTATATGTGACATTCAGTAATGTGTTAGGTGGGAACAACCACTGAGGATATGGGAAGCAAAAGGTGGGTTACAATGGCAGAGTATTACATATGTTCGAGGATGTGACAAAGTATTGTTACCTGGCTCAGCACAGATTTTGGAACAAAATAGATCCCAATACCTGAGCTATAGCTTCATTCCAACAACGCTGCAAAAGTTACTGCCAGGAATAGGCTCCTCTTCTGTACCTTATAAGGAAAATTTGCTATATCTAAATTTTTTTCTTTTCAGATTCTTCTTTCCTAAAAAATAAATAAATTCGCAATTCTTAACTCCTATCTAACATTCCATACTTAAGCATTTCATACTTGTGAATAAACGACTGAAGGCTGTCAGTTGGAAATGTCAGGTCTGCTGTCAATGGTTCATGAATAATTGACACTGAGATTACCTAGGGAAAGCTGCAATTATCCTGACTCATTAACATATGAACTAAGCTTGGTTGTGTTTTGTGCTTGCAGGATACTCATTTAACTCCTTGATGTAGGAGCTAAAAAAATCCCGGCAGGATGTTGCTATAAAAAGAATAAAACTGAATGAATAAACAAAACCTCAGAACTATGAATATGTATCAGAATATCAAGTAGGGTTTCATTTAATCTTGTATATTCGCTTTGGCTGTAGTATTATTTAACAGGGAAAATCACTGTGATAAATTTGCTTGCCAGCCTAAGGCTTGGAGAATAGCTCTTCTTTGGAAACATATATGTACAGGAAATAGAGGTATCAATGGGAAGACCTTCTTAGCCATGTCCATTTTTTTCATACACAACATAGCTGTTGGTGTGTACTCAGAAAACAGAAACAGTTGGTGGCCAGTCAGAGCATAAATAGAAAAAAAGAAGTCAAGCAAGCAAAGTCTCCTGGCTGTCAACAGCATCAATAGAGGGGAAAAATACTTTTTATAAGAATTCCCTTTTTAAAAGAATTCCCTTTTTAAAAGTAAAACAAAACTGTTACCTTGATTTTAAGACTAAAGTTTAGCAAATCAACATTTGCTGCTGGAACAAGCAAGCAAAGAAAGTAGGCAGAAATTCTCCAAGCTAGGAAAGATGTAGAGGAACAAACCCACAATATCTACAAAGTTAATGTAAATTACTAACTGCTGCTTCAGAGGCAATATACATTGAACACTTTCTTTTAATCCGTACAATATGACAGACTCAATATTTTTTAGCTGCTGTGTAAAGTAGTACGGCAGTCTCGAGGTTTAGGTTAAAGACTGAGTTAAAAGTTCTTTTTCTTGAAAAAAGCCCTTTGAATTGTAAGTTGAATCCATGAAGCTATTTCCCGCAAGTAATTACCATTTCGGATGCCCCTAACTTCTGATTCCATTGCCTTTAAAAGAACACCATGAATTGGAGGCCATCATACCAATCTATAGAGCTGAATTATAACTTCTTTGGTATAATGAGTTCTCTTTGACAGCAGCACACAGTCAAAGTCATTGTTCAGAAAGGATAACCAAGCTATTGCCTCTCAAGTGTAATATACTTCATTAAAATGCAAGTCATTTCTTTAGACACACATTCACTGAACTCCAACCCCTCATAAATCTTGTAACATTTCATTTCTTGTTCACAGCTCTGAAATCTTTAAATTGGGGCCTTTGGTAACTTTCCTCATAACCTCAAAACACGTATAAGACATTTCAGTCTTTCTTCTTCTTATTGTGAAAAGTTGCAAGAGAAGATGACAAACAGGTTTGAAGATCTTGCATGTTTGGCCCTTGTAACATACCTGTCAAAAGCAATTATTCAGACACTAGGACTTCTCACACTGTTGAAGACTTCCTGACATCCATCCAATTTTTCCACTGTTTAATTTCTTATCTTTGTTCAGAGTGATAACATCTTGAAAAAAGAAGAGTATTTATTTCTTGTTTTCATAGGTCATTTCTTTTATGTAGCCTCTATATAGTCTTCATTCCTTCTTAGTTGTTCAAATATAACACTATCCATCCCAGTGCAAACACAGAAAATAACCAACAAAAATCCCTACGCGTGTAAAATAAACAGAAGAACAGGGAATTGTGAAGAAACAGCAGCCAGTTCATGAAGTTTTCTCTCCAACTTTATAAGCACAGTATTAGTTTGAAGTTTATTGCTTGGTAAGTGCCAAAGGAACACCGATGACAATGGTAGATACATATTTCTCTAACAATCCTTATTAATCTCCTCCAATAATATTTTATTTTAGCCAAATCCTCTTTCACCTTCGAGTACTGATGTATTTTTTTTACTACTTCTGCATACAGTTCCTCGAGTATCACATACAATGGCCTATCCACTTTTTCTTCAGAATACAGTGTGAACCTGGGAACAGATAACGAGACTCAGATTTCCTTCTTAGATTCAGTATTAAGCAATGTAATACATACTCCTATGTTGCAGTTGTATATAGTGTATTGCATTCAGTACCCACAGTTCTTAAGGAGCAGGGCAAACGTATCTAAAAAAAACCTCTTAAAAGTTAAATTTGCACCCATTTCCACATAGTTCTGCAGTGATATCTGGAAACTGTAAAATTATAATAGCTTTATATAACCGACCACAATTATATGTTATTTTTTCCCCATAATCTACAGAATTAAATGAATTTCATATGAATATAAGCAAAAATGATACAATGTGTTCAAAGCTATTTGTATGTATAATCCATAAAAGGTCTAAGCATTCTGCATGTATTCAGGCAGAACCAGAAAAGCCTCAGCAGACTTTTCCCAGAAATATCTACATTTAACTTTAATTGTGATTGAATATTGTTTGTGTAGAGAAATTTATTCACAGCGATGCAGGGATGGGGGTTTAAGTATATGTATATGCTGTCTGCATGCATCATACATGCATATACATGCAATCTGTGTAATATGCCTATACATATATGAAACCAGTCTCGGTATGTATGTTTCAGCACAGTTGTTTCAAGCAACTTGAGGGTGGCTTTCCAGTCTCTGGAATTTAAATTACTCTCTCTGTAGAGACTCAGAACAAGACAAGAACTGTAGCTGAAGATTGAAGTGGAGCACAAGCCTTGCACATAGAAACATCACTTACTCATGAGCACTTCCAGATGTAATACTAGAAGTCAGCAGAGTGTGTTTCACCACACTAGCCCTAAGTAAGTAGCTCTTCGTTTCTCTTATATCCTAAGAGCCAGACACTGAATCCCACTCTTAAAAGATGTAAATCACATATAGTCTAGTTGTCCTCTTTAACTAGCACAATGTTTTACACCATAATGTTTCTCATTTTAAAAGATACTTTTTTTAATGTTAAGGCAGTGATTTACACAAACGGCAGCCACTGGCTATTATTTAATAAAAGACCATGTTAAGAAAAAAGGAGCAGAAAACAGAATGTAGAGTTTCCACTCTGAGGCTGTAGTAAAGCTGACAGTCTAGTAAAAAAGACTAATCAGTACATAAGAGATTCAAGGTTGCCAGCAATTAATTCTAACAGCAAACTGAGCATATTAAGGGGTCTTGGTCAAATCCTGAGAGTCTTGCAAAAATTTAACTTAATCTTTGTCTTCCACTGAGAGATTGCCAGGGTCTAGACCATCATCATATGGGGGAATATAAAATCCCTTTGCGCTATTATCTATAACTTATGAAGCATATGTTAGACACTTATGGAAAAAAAAAAAGGAAGAAAAAAAAAGAAAAACCCTACCCTTCACATTTTGTTCCTTCATAGAAGGAGCACCTATTGTTCTTGTCACACAATTTATTTTAGCTTGTTCAGCTCCCCTTTTTTTTTTTAGACATTGTGATAGGTATTGGTAAACTCAAGATATTAAACATCACTTTAACTTTGTCACGCTAACACATTTGAAGCTATGTTCCTGTCACTTTTTAATTTTAGCTTTCAATCAGAAACACTTATGGTTACTTTCCAGCAGCATAATTTTGCAGGCTGAATAAAAGGCCTAAATCTACACCAAACCGATATGCACAGCATTTCGCAGAGAATAATCATTTTCATTTGCCTTCAATTGTGACCATAGCAACTCAAGTACCTTCTGGTCAGGAAGGTTATCTTAAAAAGACAAATCAATTAGAGTGTTGGCTCACAGTATTTTAATTCAAACTTGCATGAGTAAAACTTGAGGTACTACATCAGCCCACTTCCTACTATGCACTGAAATGGGAAGAGCCACAGAGACTCTTACTGGCCACAAAGCTAGAAATGATTGCAGACCTTTAGCTTAAAAGACTATAATAACGTCTCCATCTTGATATCTTTAAGGTTGTGTGATTATCCAACAATGACAAAAAAAGGAAAGAAGTGGTCTCTGGTGAACCCACAGACGCTGCTGCCCATCTGCTGCTCCTTTCCCTGCCTGTTCTCTTAAATCAATCATTTGCTTGTTTCCTCACAGGCTGGCAGCAGAGTTGTCTGCTCAGGAGTATTTACGGCCATGAAACATTGCTACTTGGAACACTTGACTTTCCTCTACAAGAACTTTATCCTTTGCTCCTCCAAACCCAGAGACTTTTAACATAATATACCATCTCTCACTGAAATAAACATACGGGGGTTTGTGAACGATCAGGAAAGTGTACATTTTATCCAAAGCGATTTTTGAGTTCCTTGTTTTAGAACACACATGGAATAAACATTTAGATAAGAAATTAATATGCAAATCATTAAGAAACAGGGACATATGCCAAAGTTTGGAGAATTTACAGAATCTGCCAGTAAGTGGAAAAAAGCAGCACACCACCCTCAGTTACATATGCACTTACATATTAAATGTGTTTATTTGTTTTGAGTTTGCTTTTTTTTTAGTTTTAGTTGAATTTTGGTTTTGTTGTTGTTTTCTTGTTGTCATAAAATACCTATCAGGAGACAAAGGGAGAAGACATGTTTTTTCCTATTTTCTTTCTTCACAGTGTGTTAATTGATTGCAAATTTTGACGTGGTTGCACTGTTAGAAGCAGTAAGTCTTAAGTGAGAGAACATCTGAGACTGTCCTTTTAACTAGACCTAACATCCTTGATTTATCCAATCTTACCTTCTAGACCATTTCTTTTACAAATTCTTTCGTTTCAAGTATTTCATAGGCTCCTTTCAGTTAACCCATATCATTCCAGTTCTCCAAAGCAGGCAGAGCAAAATCACAGGAGCTGGGCAGGATCTAGGATAACCTGGGCTGGGAGGGACCTTGAGAGGTCTCCAGTCCAACTTGCTGCTCAAAGCACTGAATCACGACTGGATAACACAGGTCAAGTCTTGAAAACCTCCAAGCACCCAAGGATGATGAGGTCCAGCGAGTTTGACAGCATCCAAGTTAAATTTTCTGTAACTTGTTTCTTTCCAATTACAGGCTTCAGATCTTTCTTATAATCAATAGCAACTGCACTAACTAGATCCTTTTTCAGTGGGAAGTGAAAATTGTATCATCAGCTTTCACTGGAATTGCTTATTGATAACTTTCTAAAGTACTACACCAATATTGTCTTTCACTTTCTTCTAGTAACAATATACAATGCTTGCTGTTAATCTTGTATATCCCATTAAACGGTGCTTCATGTATGCCTTTGTTTTTCTTATTTATACTTAGGTTGTAGACTTTATATTTTCTGTGTGCCCACTCAACTAAAAGTAAACTAAAACCCAAAATGTATTTATGTTTTCCATATAGTCCATATTTTTCACATCTGTAGTTATTCTTAGATCTGCAGAACTGAAAGGATTTCTCAGAGAAGCATACAGAGAAAAATCTATGGGAAATGTTTGATGTACAGAAAAAAAAAAATCAGTTCACTCTTTCTTGCTCTTGATGAGACTGCAAAATATAATATGCATTAATGTGTTAATAATCTAATTTTTTTTTTTAACTTATAATCAGGTCTCAGGGTTCATTTTTCTTAGGACGTATTTGAAAAAGAGAGTAATTCATGACTTCAATTTCCCTTTAACTTGTTATATTGATAGTAGAGAGATGGGGCTGCTGAAGCATTACCAAGTCATTTCATGTTATTTTGTTGATGCTATTGTTGTATTATTATTAAATTATATACTCTTCTTTTGAGTTTTCTTAAACAGGATGATTCATATCCTTAATATGTTAAAGGACAGTTTTATAGAAATATGTGACCAGAGTCATAAGACTGAATTATGTGTGAACAGATGAAGACACAGTTTAAGTACACAGAAGAGATTCAATGCACAGCTTATATATAAAGAAAATTAGAAAAAATAGTCTTAAGGATATTAGAGACCTGAGGTCATCCATTGTTAGACTAGGTCACACTAAAATTGTAATATGAAAAAGAAAAGCTTGTTATACTTACTAGGAAACATCAATATTTTAGAAATATCTAAAACCTAAATGATATAGGATTTTGCAATATTGGTAAAAGACGATAAGAGTAAAATGTAATTGAAGCAGCTTTATTCTGTGGGTTGCAAAATAAACATTTGTCCAAATACTTTTCCATTTCTCTCCTTATTGCTAGTTAAAGGACATTTTATTTTTTGAAAACAACAAGAAAGTCACTTCTGATCAGACTGAAATGCATTTAAAGATTGTGGTTTTAGCCATGTAACAGCAACTAAAACACCAAAGGACAGAGAGCTTTATTAGTGTTTTTACTAAACAAGGTAGAACTTGAATGGAGATGGTGAAGTGGGCAGAACCAGCAATTATAGAAAATAAAGGTATTACTACCTGCCACTGACATGCAAACAGGTCAGAAGGACTGAGAGAAGGGAAGATCGAAAGTTCCACCAGACTCAGCAGTCAGATTCAAACCTTCAGCCCTGTGGTTCTTTTTAAGTATTGAAATACAAATCAAGAGGGTCAAAGAAGAAAATTATAAGCATCAGTGTTGTGTGCAAAGATTTTTTAAAGTATATGTGGACATCCTCAGTTCGTTACCAAAAAGTATTGCAATAATAAGCCAGAAATCAGGTATTTGAAGGTAAATAATTGTCTTTCCATCAGAAGGTTTTTTGTCAAGTTAATATTCTCAAGAATTTCTGTATGCATGTTAGTACATAATACTGGGTTGGCAAAAAAGTAATTGTCGTTTTTTTAATAGATGGACATATGTCTTGAAATGTAACTAACTTCATTTTAAACCCCAAATTCATTATACAACTTGACAGCTGACAGTCCAGGATTGTTTTAGAAAAAGAAAGTGCACAATTTCATTAACATTTATTTATTTATTTGGTGTTGATTTCAAAATAGAAAGTCAAAAGGAACATTTTTGTCATATTTTGCTGTATTACTTCTGAAAAGGAAAAAAAACCACTGTATAAGCTTATAAAAAGGTATGTGATGTGTATGGTGAAGACACCTTAAAACTACAGCAGTGTCAGAATTGGTTTGCTAAATTTCGGTCCAGAGAGTTTGATGTTAAAGATGCATCATGCTCAGGAAGGCAAATCAAAGTTGGTAACAACAAAATAAAGGCAATGATTGAATCCAGTCAGTGTTCAATGACACAGGAGATTGCTGATAATCGTAAAAGATCAAAATTGAGCACTGAGAACCATTTAAAACAACTTGGACACATTAGAAAGTTCTATATATGGATACCACAAAAGCTCAAAGAAATACATCTCACTAAGCGCACTGACATCTATGATTCTCTCTTGAGACATGAAGAAAGTGATCAATTTTTGAAATGTATGATATCAGGCAATGACAAATGGATCATCTACAGTAACAATGAATGAATGAGTAAGATCATAGAGCAAGTGTGGTGAACCAGCTCAAAGCACTGCAAAAGCAGATACTCACCAAAAGATGGTGATGCTGTCAGTCTGGTGGGATTTCAAAGATATTGTGTATTTGGCATTGCTTCCAAGGAAACAAACCATTAATTCAGTTGTGTACTATCATCCACTGGATAAATTAAATGATGCCATCAAACAGAAGTATCCAGAATTGGTAAATCGCAAAGGTGGTTTTGTTTCTCCATGGTAACACCAGACCACATATAAGTATGGTCAAACTGGTGCAGCTTGGATAGGATGTGTTACCACATCCACCGTATTTGCCAGACCTGGCATCATCAGACAACTATTTGTTTCATTCTTTACAAAACGCCTTGAACAGTAAAACCTTCACTGTTGCTGAGGATATCAAATCATTCTTGGAACAGTTTATTGCCGATAAAAAGTTGTCTGAAACATGGCAAATTTAATTGAACAAAATGGACACGATATTGCTTAATACAGTTTTTGCTTCCCGTATAAGATTCCTCTTTCATTTACTCAGAAGAAAGCAGAGTTATTTTTTAGCCAATCCAATCCATTTTGAATTGCACAGTCATTGGTCAGACAACAGTTATTTTTTTAGCCAATCCAATACATTTTGAATTGCACAGTCATTGGTCAGACAAGGGATACAGAATTATTTCAGTTCCTTTGAGACAAATCTGTGCTCTTTTGCCAACGTAAGTACATGTGATTGTAACAAAAAAGAACTACAAAAAGGAGGACTTCTGAGGACTTCTAAACACTTCATTGTTTCTGAAAACCTGGAGTTGGTAAGAAGCCAATTTTATGTCTGAAATCAAAAGGGTAAACAAATGATGTGTATAGAAAACCGTATGAAACAGTCTGATACTGCAAATGACTAATCACATGGTTTCAGCAGGCGGTTAGGAATGTAAATAGGCATTAAGAACCCCTGCCGAACCTGGAGCATGGCTAACTATATACTTCAGTAATACTTAAATCAATGGAATTCAATATAACATTTAGTAATCTCATGTTTAAAGGACTAAAGCTGAGATTATTCTTCTTGATTATGTGCAGTTACTTACGCATTATTTTATGTCCTTTTATTTTTATATCTTTTTATTTTTATATAATTCAAATTCACTGCTCAGTTTTCCTTCTGGTTTACTGAACTGAAAAATTTTTAGTTTATTGATATTTTGTGAATAATGAGGTCCACTAGAACATTCTCATCACTCACGATATATCAACAACTTCTACGTTTATTCATCACACCAGAAGTCATTAGAATTCTTAGTTGTTAGATGAAATTTGATCTTGTTGCTATCTGTAAGTTATGAGATCTCTTAGTAGTATCATTCACCTGTAATAAGTAAAAGTGTTCAGTTTGACACATCAGCAGAGATTTCATTTTACTCATTCACCTAAAATCATAGGGTCATTATATAAATATATAAATAGCTAGTAAAAAGATATATAATATTTCCCATATCTAAATATAGATTTTGATTAAAATATTTTTATTGTTCATATTTTTTCACTTAATACAAAATTACTACTGTATTTGATAATTGTTTATGCATGTCACATACCATATTACATAAACAAATACAGAAACAGTTCATCCTATTTTGAAAAAGGAGAAAAAGCCCCATTCTGTTTCATTCCAGTCAGTCTAAAAATGAGTGTCCAGGGTGTTCTCCATTGTGGAACCTGAACAGAAAATCAAGGCTTCAGGGAAATTCAGGTTTAAAAGCCTGAAGTCAGCTTCCTCCAGGCCAATATAATATCTTTGTGATACTTTTGGTGATTAATCCCTGGTAGCTAAGAAATATCCCAAATATGTATATCAAAAGCAAAAGCATCATCAGAGCTGTTGCAATTTGAGAAGGTTGGCTAGAAATAAACAATTCCTCATGTTTTAAGACAGCGGAGCTGGTGCAGATTTCTAGTCTGAAGAGTCCTACAGACTAACCAGTATGGAGAGTGCCTCTTCAAACCATCATTAAAATTGAAAAAATGTCCGATCTGTTTCTCATTGGTAAGTATTCTTCTCTCATATTGTGTGTGTGTGTGTTTACCCCTGTAGTGGGTTTTCTGTGAGGAGATTTGGTTTGGTTTTCGATAGCAGGGGAGGGCTTGGAGATAGCCCTGTAAGAAGCTACTAGAAAGCTCCTCTGGCTCTAAAATGTTGGACGCACCACTGACCAGGGACAAGCCAATCAACAGCTCTGTGAATTCATGCATTTAAGGGGGGTGCAGTGCACAGCCCGCTCTTTCACTCTTCCACCAGCATAGCAGCCCAGCCCGGCTGGGCCAGCCCAGCTCCAACTTAAGCTAAAGCCTCACTGCAGCTCCAGTTCAAAAAAAGAGCCGGGAACTCTTCAGAATGATCAGAAGGGACCTGCAGTGGAGAAAGGCAATGACAAATGGATCATCTACAATAACAATGAATGACATGAGGAGAACAACGATGCAGACACCAAGGTCAGTGAAGTAAGAAAGGAGAGGGGGAAGGAGGAGGTTGCGCAGAGCCACGGTTCCCCCTGCAACCCGTGACAACAGCACAGGTCAATCTGCCTGCAGTCTCTGGAAGTTCACCGGTTGGGGCTGATCCACATGAGCAGGTGGCTGCCTCTGAATAAGCCGTGACTCCGGGCAGTGGGTGCTGGAGCAGTTTGTGTGTGAGGGAACTGTGACCATGGGCAGACTCACATTTGGACTTTTGTGGTGGACTCTTCTCCTATGGGAAGGACACAACATGGAAGCAGAGGGAGTGTGGGAAGAGTCCTCCCTACCCCCTTGAAGAGGAAGGAGCAGCAGAGACCTCATGGGATGAACTGATTGCAATCCCCATTCCCATCCCCTTGCTTCGCTGGGCTAAGGTGGGGAGGTGAAGAGACTGGGAACAAAGCTGAGCCCGGGGAGAAGGGAGGGGTAGGGGAAGGTGTTTGACTTTAAGATCTGGTTCTATCTCTCACTGTTCTACTCTGATATCATTGGTAACAAATTAAAACGGTTTTGTTTGTTCTCCCTATGGTGAGTCTGTCTTTTGCCTGTGACCATTAACTGGTGAGAAGAAGCCCTCCCAGTCTTTATTTTGTCTAGCCCCCTTCTGTGGGCATCTTGGTGCTCGGTTGCCCACTGGGCTTAAAACATGACAACCGCCAGCTTTGCTTTCTTGCTTCCTGGTACAGAACTGTGACATGTGACAAGCCAGGGTGTTTCCACAAACACTGCGTCTCTGGGTAAATGAAACAAAAAGACAATTAGATGGCACAGTTGTAGCAGGACATATTAGATGCTCTTTTAATTCACAGCTTTCAATTTTACACTTGAAAAAAAATGCAAATGTATATTCTCATATTGAAACATGCAATGGCTCATCAGATTATGACTTCCAATTATATTCCAAACGTGAACTTTCTTGCAGCAATAAGATGTTTCTTTAGGAGTCTATAAAACTTTTACAAGATTTAGTTTGGTAAAACTTACAGTTGTCTAAGCTTACCTTTTTTCCCAAAACCATGCTTTTAGTCAATCAAAAAAACTCCTGTTTTTCCAATCACTATGAAGCTTAAAAAAATCTTATGCTGAAACTTATGGTACATAAACTTATCAAGAATACGGAAAATAACATACTGCTTTTCCAAGAAAATACACACTTAGAATGAAAGGTTTAGCCTTCATTTCCCTTTATAATGTCATAGATAGATAAGATATTACACTTTAGGCTATTCCAAAACGTTCATGATTTAATGCAGCAGAAGGCTTCTACTGATTATGGAGGTTGTCCTAGGTATCAAATGCACAATCCGTAACAGCTATGGCATTATAATAGTAGGTATATCTGCATTAGCACTTAAACATAGACCATGGAAAAACTTCTCTAGCACTTAATTAAGACAGTATCTTTATGACCTACTAACCTTTGCTATATCTGATGATGTGAAGTTAAAAGAAGAAACATTATCAAGTCTCAAATTATCAAGGTTGCATCAGAGACTTCTTTTTACAGCCTTTAGGTAGACAGTAACAGTAGATTTATGTTTTTGCTATTGATTTTGAACACCACATATAATCAGTTGAGGAGATGCTACCCATGGGAGATCCATCATGTTACAATCTGAGAATGGTTGCAGCAATGATGTCATTTTTTTATTTAGTGCAATACTACTGATTCTTTATGAGTCTTAAGCAGTGCCACCATTTTGACTGCACAACAGCTTTAATTGTGATCTGACAGTTTTAACCTTGTACCCAACAAGTTCAGAAATGTGTTATTAACAACTGTACTTGTATCTGATATCAGCATTGTATTGCCTATTTGCAACCTCAAATGTCATAATCATTTAAGGTCAAAAAGACACTGTCATCCACATTGATTTTATTTTGACATTTTTAAAGCAATTTGGGACAGACTAAAAAAAAGCTATTAATTCTTATCCATAAGCATTTCCAAGTATTAACAAAACTGCTTAACTGTATTTAGGAGACTATAATAAAAATGTTGTTAGCCATCAGAATTAAATAAGTAATGTGTGGGAAAGAACTTATTTAACAGAAGATAACTTGTAATATGCAAGAGCGGATAATTACTTTCTCTAACATGTTCAAAAGTGTTCAATTTCTTTCATGAACTTTGAACTCTTCTTTTGTTTTGTTATGATGATTTCTGTTTCCTTAGAGACAAACCCACTGCCTTGGAGAGTCCCTTCTTAATGTAACTGTGTTACATCAGCAGAGGAGGCTGAGTATGGGAAAGATACAATCCAGCCAAGCGCACAGTACAGGTAGCAAGGTGATTACAAGAGGATGATATTTGGGCCCAGAAAATACCAAATGTACTACTTGAAGCAGCTTTCCATTATCAAAGTCTGCTTTCAGTCTGCTGGGTTGAAAGGACTGTGTGGAACTGCTCTCAGGCTAGTGGTGGGAGATCCCTTCTGTCCTCCTCCCTTACCTCATCTGAACATCAGAGGGAAAATTTTAACTAATATGGAGATATAATTTGTTTTACTTTACAAACCCAGAAGCCCATTACAAACTCCTGCCTGCAAATTTGTCTATAATCATTAAAACCAGTAAAATCCCATTGTACAAACAGTAACAGAGAAGAATCTCAAAATTCAAATAGGAAAACGTTTCCAAAGGTGTTTTTTAATTTAGTTCTCTACATTAACAATTTTAACAGTCAGTTATAAAATCAAATGCAGCAAAAAGCACATATGAAAGAAAAAATACTATCATTTCAGACCAATCTAATCCACTAAAATAATGAACTATAGGGAACATGTCTCAAAATCTGAAATTCATAACTTTTAGTCATATTACCAGAGTGTTATTTTTCACCTGGATTTAAGTTTTTATTAGAATTATTGTTAATCTCAGAGAGGTTTTTTTTCATTTTTTTAGCTCAGGTTATTGTATTTTTGAAGTAAGGAAGATCTACATGATACAGAATCTTGCCAACTTCCAATTAACAATAAATACATTAAGATTACTGGACTGTAATATATTGATAAGATTAAACTGTGAAACAGGTTTGATTATAAAAGACACGGTCTGAAAAAATAATGTAGTCCTGGTGTAAAATGTTATATATTATGGCTGAGGAGGAATAATAAACCAACTTATGCATATACTAACAGTTAAATATTCAATTATGTTTCAGAAGTCATTCTTATCAGTGAAACACACTCGCTCTACCAAAATAAAAGTTGCATAATTGAAAATGAAAAAGTTAAAGCTGTGTCCTTCAACTTTTTCCAAGGTTCCTGTTGATTTCTGTCTGGAAGAACACTTGAGACTATCTTATTTCAGGGGGGAGAAACCAACTTCCATTTTGTTCAGTCACTTTCCTCTTAACTGGGCTACACTGCTCCTGTAAACTTCTCCAGTACTCATCATATTTCAGGACAAATATCCAATCTGGTAAACCATGTGAACAATCTGGTAAATCTATATGAACATTTGCTTGTTCATTTTGCATATAGGAATATTGCAGCACACATTTTCTATAAGCACACTCATACAATACTTCTGGGGTTTGATTATTCAGTTAGTTTTGAGTATGTGAACTTTATGCTTCTGGAAAAAAGTGCTTTCAGGTATCATGGTTGGCTTATTCAGGCTTTTATAGAGACATTGCTATCTCCTAATTCAGTTTCCAATACAAACACCACATATTAGCTTCTGCAGAATGATCAAATACAGTGGCTGTTTGAATTAGATAAAATCAAAACATTAAATTCACTGAACGGTACAAATATTTGACTGACAATTCATTTGCTCATCTCTGATTAAGAGCAGGTTTTGTAAAAGCCTTCTCAAACCTAGAACAAATCTAGGACTTAATCTCACTAATCCTCCAAAGCTGAAAAACCTAACAAATGTCAAGTTAGTTTTACAGGATGTCATGTTCATGCAGGTCAGCAGATTCAAGCCCTAGAAAAGAAAGTGGTAGGTTAACAGGTCAAGCTGAAAGCTGCAAAGCATTTTTTTGGGTCCTAGAATCTAACCAAGCTAACAATTCATGCTAAGTAGCTACACACTACTTATTTTGTTGTTTTTTCCCCAGTAAGAAGGAGCTGAAAAATGGATATAGTCCTACTCTTCTTTGGGTCATGAGAACACACCACTTACTGCTGTGGACTAATAATCACTTGCATTAAATTAAGATGTCATTTTCTCCATTCCATCATATGCATTTTAGTAGATACCATGATAAAAGCCACAAGGTTAACGTAAAAGATCTAATTTTATGGCCTGTTACCTCCATAAGCTTCAGGATTTCAAAAAAGTATTTTTGTTTCTACTCTAATTCTATTTAAGCTATTGTATTAGAGGTTTCAATTTAGATAATGTGCATACCTTCATATGTAAAATTGAAATACTCAAAGATTTTCTAGATCATCAGGGAACATTATTATATTGCATACTGGCATGCTGTTGATCCTTTATAGAAATTTAAGCAGTACTCAGCATTTTTTTCCCACTATTTTTGTCTTCTGCATCCAATGAGGAATTCGTTAGTGGATTTCCCTGTGACGTGCAGTTCAGAATACTGTAATCTTTGTGTTGTTTCAAATTTGTTTTTTTTT
>NW_010186001.1:0-16193 GCF_000695765.1 Mesitornis unicolor
CTCCCTTCGCCCCTCTCCCTTCGCCCCTCTCTTTGCAGAAGGTGCACGTGTTGCCGCAGACCGTGCTCTACATTGCAGATGCGGAAACCTTCAGCGGGCACGAGGAGTGTCACGAGCAAAAGAAAGGTAAACCTCAAAATAACTCGCTCCCACTTCAGGAAGGGCGTAGGGGAAAGTTAGCTGAAAGGGAATGATCTGAATTGGAATTTCAAAGGAAAGTAGATCTTTTTCTAAAACGTGAGTAGAGAGTTTTATGTTTGTGGTATCAAGCACAGCTCATAGATGTGTGTTATTTTACATAGACAAGTTCTTTTCCCATTCTGTCGAGGATATTGATTCTGTTTGTGTGCCAGTACTCCCGTGGTCTTACATTACTGCAGTTTCCATGTTGTTAACAAGGTAGCTGCAGATGGGGTGCACTAATTAAATAGAATGGGATTGACTGCAAGATTTGTTCCAGTACAACTGATTTTTACTTCTGCTTTTTTTTTTTAAATCTTCTGTTAACAGCCAGGAAAAGAAACAGTAAGGAAACAGCAATTGCACTCGAAAAACTGTTGCCAAAGCGATGTCAGGTTCTTGGACTGGTCACCCCAGGGATTGTAGGTAGGAGGAAAATGTGTGATTTTGTGAGAAATCAGCTTGAACTTGTCTAGTGTACTAACACATTTATTCTGGTTCCTGTTAATCACAATTACATACATTTTTAAAAGCATAGTCCTGCAGACTGACAGGAGAGTTCTCACAGCGGTTACCATGTTCTCTCACCTTATTCATTGCTAGCTTCAATTTTAAGGAGTTCACAGTGTTGCTGCCAAGTCACGTGGAGTTTAAATTCTTATTTCATGTGTTGCAGTTATAATTAAAAGAGTTTATTCAATTGAGCAGGCAACTTATTGCAGATTTTTGTGGCACCTTTATTATTGAATGTTTCTTGGATTTATCTATATTTTTCAGAGTCACATTGTGACTAATAGTAAAGAACATCTTCAGTTGGTACCTGTTTGCTATGGTCTGGCAGGAGGCGTACACGCTAACTATAGAAGATTCACATTCTTCTTTGGCAGACTTTTTCTAGCACTTCTTTTTTTATACTTGGGTTTTTCCCCTAGTTTCTTGCCTTAAATTCTTTTTCCGTGGCGTAAGTAGGATATTTGATTGTTGTCACTAGCGTAATTCAATAATATACTCCCAATATTTGTGTGAGTTTTGCTTTATGCTGTCATCAAATGCTCTTGTAACACCTTAAAAATCTGCGTATGTTTGCAGAAGTTGGCAGTAAGGCTTGAGACAGTTGTAGTGCGCAGTGCTTGTTTTCCAACTGTTTAATACGTGGTGTGGTTGGGGGGATATCTATGTTTCCTTGGCCAAAGTGACTTCAGCACGACCTATAGCCCAGCAGGACTCCTACGTACTTCATCTTAGCAAAACTTCAACAAAGAAAATCACACTAGCTGTCAACTAGATGCATTGTTACAAAGATGAACTGTCACATTTGACATTGTCTAAGCTGTTCTGCCTCTTTTAATCCGTGTTACAGTGTAGACAAAAGGATTAGAATCAGTGAACACAAGATGTCTGGTTTTTGTCTTTGTAGTTACTCCTATGGGTTCAAGCAGCAATCAGCCTCAAGAAATTGAAGAGGGCGAAGCTGGGTTTGCTCTGTTGTTTCCCAAAATTGATGGGGTGAAAATTCATACCTTCCACTTTTCTAAAGACTTGAAGAACAGGGTCTTCGATGAGAGTAAATTTGCTGAAGCAGGTTTGTCCTTGTTCTCCGCTTTCTTTGGGCTTTTATGAAGTGGTGTATTCAGTGGGTTTTTAGGTGCCAGAGTAGAACCAACAGCTTCTGTGCTAACTCCCTTCATAGAGTACACTGTTCTCTGTTCTTCCCGCTCTCTAGAGTACTAGTGTTAAGTGAAGCTGTTCAGAGGGAGCTGTTAAGTTTTGAGCAACCTCTATTTGGTTGAAAATAATCATAAATGAGTTTGTATCGTTGGGAATGATACCTATCACTGCAGTTTAGAAACAAGTGGGAAGGAACCACATCTCTCCTTCTCCAAAATTATTTTGCAGTTAGACCATAAGTCAGGTGGTGTAGCAAGGAAAGATAGAACAGAAGACAGCATGTTTCAATAAATACAGTTTATATTTCGTACTTTGTGTCTATTTCTTACTAGATTATTTATGAAGAGTAATATAATGAGAGTTTCTTGAGTCTTTTAGGAACCTGGCAGTTTTTGCCTTGGGACAAGCAAATGGCTGATGTGTGCAATGTTTAGTTCCTTTTGAATAATCCATATGCTCAGTTCTTACCTGTAAAAAGATATTTAAGGCTGCCAAGCAAAACTGAAGAGCTGTGCCTTCGGAAGCTGCGGTAAAATTCAAAATCTTCTGCTGAAGAAGTTGAAAGTTGGAGGAAGCACTTTTCCTTCCCAGGTTCTTTTCAGAAATTCTCACTTATGTGGGGAATGCAGCACAGCTCCTGAATGCCTGGGCAACCTGTGTCTTGTTTTCCTAATTGCAGCAATGGAAAGCCATTCCTAAAGATGTGACATATTATTTGAGGAGAGATTAGGATGGCTGGACTTCAGGCATGAGGATTTAAAAATAAGAGGATTGGTATTTGTGGTTTGGTTTGTAGGTCTGAAGAATAACCCAGATCTCCGGGTGGTTCTTCTGTTTGGCTACAACTCCTGGAAGTCTGGAGCAACTCGATTTCTTCATCAAATAGTCAATCCTTTGAATGAGAAAAGTATCATCCTGGCTGGGGGACAAGTGGAGAGCTTTACGTCACTGACCTCTGAGAAGTAGGTATCTCAGAAGATTTAAAATGGGAGAAACACTGTAGAAGCTGTAGTCTTTTAGTCGTGTAATATTAGAAATGCCCATTAGCAGTAGTAAAATAATTTTTGTATTAAGAGAATGAAGGCCAACTGTTACACTGTGATCTAGCCAGAAAAGCTGGAAGCTTTATATGTCTGTGTTACAAATTGGATTCTGGAAACCCAGCTAGGAGAAACCCACTGCGAAGGAGATTTCCAGCTTCAGAGACCCTATGTGTGTTTGTTGCAGTCTGTTTACGCTCTCTGGCATGCGGATAAATTATCACTCATTGTGACAGAGACCATTTACATGAACATTTTGTTTCTTTTATCAATCTCATTTTGGTTCACGTTGCTAGCAGTAGCTGACCACACAGTAGCTGTGCCTCAGGAACACAGTATGTTGGAGCTGCTGAAGGGCCAGGCTAGATCTCACCCAGATTAAAGCCCTTTCCTCTGCCAGGATCCCTACAGGGCAAATTTGGGCTCCAGCTGCTCTGCTGTGCAGGGAGAGCCCTTTGTGCCATCTGACATACAGTGCATCCTCACTGGAGCGTCCTGTGCTGGGGAGTGCAGTGCAAACATTGCTGTGGGCTCCTCTAATGCCAGTGCAGGTCTGGACTCCATAGTAATACCAACACTTTTTGCATTTGATGTGTGCCAGTTGCACCATTGCTCCAGATAAGAGAGCTGACCATTTGAGAGTTGACAAAGCAAAAGTAGGTAAGTACTAAAACCAATGTGTCCTGGCCAACCAAGGAGACTTAAAGCAGTGTGAATCTAAAGCCATTACTGATTGCTGCCCTGGTTTGATATGTAAATGCTGACTATCTGCTTAAGTTTAACTAAAAGTTTGTGTTTTACAGAGCTGTGACATACACAAACTGCTGAATGTGGCATGTAGGCTTTCGTTTATTCCATGGTAATGAGTGTGAAAGTTTTTTCTTGTAAAGGGTTTCTAAAAAAAAAAAAGTTGTTAAAATTTGAAGGCTTTGGTTTAACTATGGTTGGCCTTCAAAATCACTAGGATGTTGATCTGCTTTGAAACCTACTTCTGCCACAGCTGAAGTTTGTTCAGGTGGGAAATGGTCTCTCTGGAACGTCCTCTAACTCAGTGCCTGTTGCCTTTCAGTAACAATGCCCAGCCTGGGGATGCCTGCGGTGTGGTTGGGCTGGCTTTCAGCGGTCCCCAGATCCAGAGTGCCACTGTTCTGTTAGACCAGGACGTAGCTGATGAGAGGACAGCAGAAGCCGCCATGCAGCGTCTCAAAGCAGCAAACATCCCTGAGCATAACACCATTGGCTTCATGTTTGCGTGTGTTGGCAGAGGATATCGGCATTATAAAACTAAAAGGAATATGGAAGCAGATGCATTTAGGAAGTTTTTTCCAAATGTTCCCCTCTTTGGCTTTTTTGGACATGGGGAAATAGGATGTGATCGAATAGTTACTGGGAATTTCGTATTAAGAGAATGTAATGACATAAAGGATGACCTGCTTCATGGTTACACTACGGTTATGACTCTAATTCATCTTGGTTCCACTAAAGCAAACCAAGTGTAAATAAGTTTTTAATGCTTCAGTGAGCTGTTTGTTTCATTCCAGAAAGCTGAGAAGTTTGGAAGAGTGGACATCTTGCAGTCAAACCCTTTCCAAAGTGTAAACATCACTTTGAGAATATTATCAAATTTTGTAGTTGGAATAGAGTTTAATATAATAGCTGCAAGAGAGCTTTGCATTTTGTGTAATCCTTTGTTCACATCAGAATTGCAGATAAATGATATTTGATGGAATTCTGCAATTGAAGAAAGCCTTTTTCTTCCAAAATTAGAATGGTTTGCACCGATGGCAGTTGGAGTCCAAATATTAACATGTAGAAACAAACAGTACTTCGATGTGCTCTATTTAGGTAGGTAAAACAGTCTAGAAAAACTGCTGACACATACTGAAATAATGATGAATTTTTTTCCTGGATTTTCTTTCAAGAGAGATGCACAACCTGCCCAGAGTCCTATTTACAGAACTGAATGGTTTTACTAGATAAAATGAATGAAATTCTTTAGAGAAAAATAACAAACTGCTCGTTTAATAAAGATGAAAATACATAAAAGTACCTTGCCTTCTATTCTTAGAGAAAAAGCTCAGATTTAGAGAGATGTCCAGTTACAAGCTCAGCTTGTCTCACCATCTTGAACTGAATTCCAGTTGTCTTAAGTATCTGGTTTAGAATAAGATCTGATACTTCGTATGCACCGGCAATTTCAGTCCTTGTGTATTTAAGCCTACACAATCAGAATGCACTGGTTGCCTTTTCTTTGCTAAACTTTTAAATCTAGAGTGCTAAAAATTTACATGGTATCTTTTAAGTTCCTTTATTTTTTTTTTCTTTTTAATTTGAAATTATGGGGCATGCAAGATCTGGCTATGTGCTATTTATGTAGAGCCTTTAAACCAGACTTATGCTTTTGCATGTTTTTCCCATGCTTTTACATCAGTCACCTGTTTTGATTGCTGCAGCTGGAATGCAGTATTGCACAATTCAAGTAAGTAAATTCAGCATAGTCTCAGTGTAGCTAATAATATATTTGCTCCCTTTTAAATTCTTTCCTTTTATTTTCACTTAGTAGTAGAATGACAAGAAAATAAGATTAATTTTGCACCATTTCACCACACTTCTGAATGCTAAATCAGGCAGCTGCCCATTTTCAGTATAGTAAAAAAACTGGTTAGTTGTCTGTTGTACAACAAAGTAACAATGTTTTGCTTAAATGTACCAACCAAGTCTACAGTTAGCAACTTTCTGCCCATGTCGTGTTAAATCTTTTCCTGAACTTGGCCTAACAAGCTGCAGAGGTTTATCTTTCCTGAGAGTTAACTTGGTTTCAGTGGGTGTTGAGCACAGACAGCACTTTCCCATGGCTGTGTTTATGATTATTTTAAATTAGAAGACAGAAATTCAAGTGGCCTTCTAGGGACAGGAGATTAGTAAGTGTGGGTGTGACTTGGAAAATGTTTAGTTACTGCATTTAGAATGAAAGGTATTTGGAAATGGAGTACGCTTGAATCTTAAGAGAAGCCTCTCAGTGGGAGGTGGATACATGTGTTTTCAGCATAACCAGAATGTTATGTTTGATCCTTTCTGTCTGCATAAGCTATGTGTTTAACAAGAGTTAAACAAAATGTTTCATTCCTGTAACACAGACAGGATTCCTGTAGCTGTTAGCATGAGTTAGGGCTAGTCACTGTCTCTGCTAGCGTAAGTGAACTTTAATTTTTTGCTGTAGTAGCAGTAGATGAAGTTATGATCAACCACGCGTCCTGAACTACAGTGCAAACGTGTCCAGAATTGTCCGAAGAAGCAGATGGTGAGCTCCAACAATGATGTAGCAAAACAGGAAAGGAGAGCATGGTTTGAAGGGGCTAATCATCAGCAAGGTCCTGTAGCTGCCCAGTCCTGTAGCTGAGAACACTTCAGAGGTAAATATAGTACAGAAAAGATGGGCTGGGGGGGGAACCCCAGGCACCTGCACTGGACTCAAGGATTGTCTCTGCAACCTCAGGGAGTGGGGATGAGCCCAGGGGATCCCCAGAATCATGTACTGCATGGCTGGAATTGCTATGCTGTCTCTCCCAGAGTGTGTCGTGTCTTCGAAGTGACACAAGTGGTGTAATGGATAAAATTGCTACATCTGTGATTAAAGTGTTTTGCTATTCAAATGCATTGTGCCTCCATGCTGTCATTTGCTCTTCAACCACAACTCCTGAGTGAAACCAAAATATATTTGCTTAAAAGGTGCACATACTAAAGGCAGAGCTTGTTCTTAATTAACAGGAAGTTTTGCAGTGCACTAATTTATAACTCTGCCAAAAAATAATGGGGTTTTAAAGTGGACAAAATTAATATTCAACAATTAAGGCAAATGTGAATAGCAGGACTGCTGTAAAGATAATTATTTGCAGTTACAGTGCCAATGGTAATTTGTTTCCAGCAAGAGAATATAATCCCTAAGTGACCACAACTGGATATTAGTTTTGTTAAGAAAAAAACCCCAAACCTTCCAAGTCAAAAGACCTGCAGGGAGGAGTGGTGGTTTTGTTGACAAAAGGTAAAATACATTCTTTTTCTGCAGGTTTTGAATGTGAGCAATGTTTTGTTACACAGTTGTTCCTAATGCAACTTTCAGTTAAGTGAACTGCAGGTTTCAAAAGTACAGAAAATAACAGACAAGTGGTGTGATGTAGGACCTTGTACTTGCACAACCAAAACTGATCACCAAACATCAAACTATTACTATAATTTTTATTGTAAAATTGCTAATCCACACGCCCCCTTCTTATAGGATGTTTTAATAATGTGCAATTGTAAGAAAGCAAGAATAATTTGATATAAAGGAGTCAAATTAAGCTGAATTGTCATAACTGTACTGCCAGAAAGCAGTTTCAGTTAAAAATTGCAGGAAACTGCAAAGATAGTGAACTTGGGGTTTTGTTGCTCTCCATGTCAGATTAATTTTGGCCCAGGTTAATATTGGAACAAGCCTTATTTTGAATGAGTCAGACTGAATCATGTTCCCTTGGCAGGCAACAGTAAACCAAGATATGCAGATGATGCAGACAAACTTTGACTTTCACCGTGCAGCAGAGACAGTTGATAAGAATGTTAAATCTCAGACTGAATTTTGAGAAAAAGAGTGGTTATATGTGATTCTTAATTATTTTTTATTTAAAAGTCTACCTCAAAACTCGGTGTCATTGCACCCTCTTAGTTTATTTTTATAATTTTAAAATTTTTATTATTTTTTTATTTTTGTCTTTTAAAAAATTGAGAACTTCTTTTTACTAGAAGTAAGTCTGCAGTGGTGTTCATTAGCTTTAATAAGACACTAACTTTGGTATCACCCTAAGTTCTCTGAACCACTAGTATCTGTCCAAATGAGAACAAGTTAAACAATTGCCATTCAGGTGCCTACTTCTATTTTACTCAGATTGATACAACAAAGTAACATTTGAGGTCTGGAAGTCTGCATGATTAGAAGGTACAAAGCTAGTAAACATGTAAAATTAAATGGTCTTTTATATTATAATCTGTGAGTACTCTGCAAACATTAAATAATTATTTCCCCCACTGTCTGATTATTTTTCATGATTATATTGTAGGGAAGACTTTTTTTTTTACTGTACGAGTCTGTGGTGGATCTCTAAAATACATTTCATCTTAATACAACAGTTGTATTTTATGCACACAGTAGCAGATAAAATAAATGTTAGACTAATTATCAGATTTCTTACTTGAAATTTTTCCTGTTCCTAAGCCCATTTCTCAGCCAGACACAAGCTCCAGAAGAGGCTGTGGTTTCAGACGGGCTCCGTATTAGCCTTGAGGGTGTTCTGGCTGGGAATCCTGTCCTGTCCTGTCCTGTCTCCTCAACTCCTGAACAGGCTCAAAGGTGTGTAGCAAGGTAAACTGAGCTCACTTCTGGTGGTGGTGTGCCTTGGTCTTGTATCACAGCTTTAGGTCAATCAAATATGAATTCAAACATTATTGGACCCTTGTACTGGTTATTTTACCCCTACCAGCACATCTTAACAATGTAGGCTATTTTTCTAAACAGACAACATACAGCTACAGTGAACAACTAGAAACTTTTTTTCTAAGGAAAGGCACAAGATAGGTTTGGACTATTTGAAAATTAAATTACCTGGATACTTATGTTAGAATTATTAGCAAAGAAATAGCTAATTTATTTGAAAATTAAATTACCTGGATACTTAGATGTTAGAATTATTAGCAAAGAAATAGCTAATTGGAATTTTTTAAAAGAACTTTAATGATTCAGAAGCAAAAAAAAATATTTCCAAATCAGTGGGATTTGTGCTTCTAAATGCTTTTAAAAACGCCATCATTACTTTTCACAGCTAGATCCTCACTGAGATTAGCAGGTAGCACCAACTTCTCAAAATAAGTGTTTCAGAGTGATTCACATCACTGAATCGGTGGCAGTTGTGTCACCTTTTCAAGATAAATTTCACAGCTATAGAAGTTAGCAACAGCTTTTTAAAAATAAGCTCATCTTGGCTAAGTTGTCAGTATAGCAACAGTGAGAACAAACTCTAATCCCCTCAAAACAGGAACTCTCCTAGAATCTCCAGAACTGATGAAAATGACTGAATAGTTTGAAACAGCAGCAAATTCTGTGATAGAGAACATATAACATAGATTCAAATTATGAAGCCACCAGTGGGTGTTCAGCTACATTTTTACAGCCCATCATTTGCCTGTACAAAACTTGTAGTCAAAATGTCATTACTTACATTGAGAGGATAATTTCAAAACAGTGAATGTACTGAAAAAGAATGTTCAAATGTTGTACAAACTGACACAGAGGTGCATTTAGAAATGTTAAAAATGGGCTGTAGTTTTAATTTGAGGGATGAAAACAGGAATATCTTTTTGTTGTTTCAGGTTCTATAGCTGCAGGTTCTGTTTACACACCCTTAGCTAGCTGTAGAAGTAATTCCTAGTGAAAGGCTTTGTGGAGTATCAGTCCCAGACATGGAACTGAGTGCCAGCCTGCCTGTCAGTATTACATAGAATTTGTGTTTGGAACTTTGCTATCAATAAATTGCTCCCACATTAGATACAGATTACGTCAAGCAGGTTACAATCACAAGAAAAGCTAGAACAAACTTTGAATAAGCACAAGCAGATCACATTACAATAATGAAAAAGTTTTTTGGTTTTTTTAAAACTTCTTGAGGCATGCACATGTTTGATTTTTTTGTTTGCTCATTTTCTCCCAAAGTGCAGGAAATACTGCAGTACTTCCTTGAAAGAAGTACATTTTTCACTGATCTTAACCACAACAAGCAAGTCATTTCTGTCTGGATTCTTTTGATTATTCTGTTGTTATAATCTGAGACATAGGAATATTCTATCTCTTCATTTAAGTATATAGATGTCAACAAAAGGCATTATATCTGAGAGAGGTACAGTGAAGTTTGCCAGAGAATCATAACACAATTGAATTCTAGTTTGGGTTTGGTTTGGTTTTGTTTTGTTTTCCTCCAAACTTAGGCAGGTAAGTCTTCATTAATATCCCTGCGTTTGACTACAGTCATAGTACAAGTGAAAACTCTTATCCAAACTAATCCACAGTCTTTTCAGGTTGGTTTTTTTCACAGTTTTTTTACCTTTTTTTTAAAGATGTCCTTTAAATCTTAAAGGATGCTAAATACCAAAGGAACATAAGTGAAGGATTTGTTTTGGTTTGTTTTGGTTTTGAAGTAGAATAGTTGGGTGTGTCCCATGTTAAATCCATAACGACCTTGGGCTAAAGCTCTCCCTGTTCCTGGGCAGTCCCTTCTAGGTACGTATCTCCTGATACAGAATTTGTTGAACACCTAACAGGAACTTTTAGGTAAGCTCACTGCTTTCCCTTTCTGCCTGGACTCTGGTTAGTTTGGTAGCTCCTAGTCAGAGCACTCAAAACAGTAAGCGATGGCACACAAACCATTTCTGTTGTGCTAAGTTCTCTCCCCCATTTTTTCCCTGCTTTCCATTTTCAAATAACTGAGTCATACTCTTTATTATAGCCCCTTTACTGCTCTTTAAAATACAGAGCCAGAAGGAAAATATTATTTTTTTAGTACAGAAAATTGTGAAGGGGTCGCACAACATTGAAGGTACCTTTAAAAACAGGAAGTCCTACCAAATGGACTTCCTGTTGGTCTTCCCACTTAAATATTTAACAATATAAATCAAAATACAATGCAACACAGAGAAATCCTCTTGTTTTTATCCTTTCGTTGTACTTTGCCCCAATGTTTCTTTGGGCTATTAATGAAAAAAAATATACATTGTAACATATAAGCAACCTCTTATTTAGGTCTCTAAAGAGATTTCCTGCTAATGGCTGGCATTTTGTTCTGCAAGTGATCAAAAGGATTTTGCAACACATTAGGAAGAAACCTTTACTACAAGATTTTGGAAGAAAAACACGATCCTCAGGTATAAAAATTTTTGCCATGACATTATAAGAAATTGCTGTGTAATCGTATTAGTGGACATTCCTAGGAAATTAGGAAAATTTCCCCCTTTTCTTCCCTCCGTAACCTTTCAGCTGCTGGAGGGGTAATTTTAAAGACATGAGATCTTACACTTCATGAAAACAGGAGTCAAGCAGAGAAGAGAGACCTTGTTACTCAGCCCTGCCTATACATACTTTGTTAGACTCCAGTGACTCCAGCCACAAGATCTGATCCAACTGTTTCCTTAGCTGTATTGCTCACAGGACTGCTTGCTTAATTCTGTAAGCAAGCATTGCCAGAGAGAGTTGTACTATTTTATTAAATTATATGTAATGTTGGCTACCCAGTACTTCCTGCGGCATTTGACCACCTTAAAATGTATCTGTAGCCTGATCTCATTTTGACCTGAACATCAAATTCACAAAGCTTGTGAACTGAAATAATTAATTTTAGAAGCTGAAATGTTCTCAGATGCAATGAGTTTGAAGCAATCTTAATCACTAATAAGATTTCATTCAAAGATAATGTGGTTTCATAAATCAACTTGTTTGCATTCAAACATGGTTTTGGTTTATTCATCCTCACTTTTTGCACAAATTGTTTCCTAAATAATGCAAACAGGATTGGTAAAAGTGAATAACTATTCCATGTCTGTCTAGAAAGTTTAGAGGGTTCTGTAAGTCTATAAAGTACAACTTCAGTCCATTTATTTCTTACATCTCCTTTTAATATTTCCTTCCTGAATTTCCACTTAAGATGACCACAAACCTTTTCCTTCAGAGAAAATAATACACCAAACTTAAACATTATGAACTCTGAATGTCTCATCAATAACATATGGAAGTTATCTAACAGCAGTTGTCTTCGACTAATTTTCATTGTGGCTATGCAAAGTACTTTAGGTAATACTGATTCTAATGGAGCTGTCGGTACTGCTACATATATCCTGAACTCTGTATTTAACAGTGGCGTGTCCCTGTACGATGAAAAATCACCTTTATCTTTCCTAGCCTTTAAAACAATATTATCAGCTTCCTTCAGAGTATCTGCTAAAGGTTTGAAGTCCAGAAAATAGCATAGAAGATGGGTTAATCTGGAGAGAAACTGATCTCGTAGTGCTTTAAATAACTTAATCAGGAGCTTCTCTGGATCAGTTCCCCTGGTCAATTTGGTGCCCTCAGATTCTCCTTTCAGATGCTGACCTTTAACTTGGACTCTGACTTCTCTGATGTGAGTCAGAAGGTAATCTATTTTTCTGTTCTGTTTTCTAGTAGATATTATCATATGTTTTTTTCTTTGACTTACTTTATACACTGTAACAGCATGTCTGTCCTTCTCTGTCTTGCTGTACTTTTGTCTACATTGATAGAAAATACACATTATTTTTTCTGACACTAGAGCATGTTGTAGAAACCCTACGAATAGAAGCTTATTCAACATTTTCTTTGCACATATATTTTTATACATCTCCAGATTTTTAATTTGAGAGATAAGAAATCTGCATTCTGCATTTTCTCCCTTTTCAATTCCTGAAGTTTTGCCAATTAACTTTCTCTTCAATACAACCTTATAAATCCCATCTAATGAGTTGGTAGGTAATATGCCATTATGGAAACATATCTGATTTTTGATTGTTTCAATCTCCAGTGCAAGAAATAAGTTGAAAAGAAAATTGTTCAGTTCACATTTTCTATGCCTTAGACTAACCAGACACTCTCTTTGTGTTGTCAAGACAGAAAGAGAGATGGACCATGTCATTTGGCCTCTCTTTGCCCAAATAAGAGGATACTGTAAGGAACCAGATAGTGATATATAATACACTGGTGTGATCAGCAAATGATTATGTGAATAAAACAAATAAATCCTTAGGAAGGGCAGCACATTTCCAGTCACAACACCTGGCTGGATAGTATTTTCTGTCAGGAATGGACCTAATGAACAAAATTCCTGACTTCTAGTATCTGAAGTATCAACTGGAAAATTTAAAGTAAGGCTTAAGTCTCCCTCAGTAGTGAGATTTTCAGAAGAAAGCAAGACAAAAATAAAACCATGAAGGGAGATGTCTTGCTTAATACTGGGGACGTATACCAAACAAAAAGTAAATACTCTGCCTAGTAAACTTCTTTTAACCATTACCAATATCTTTCTTTTTTTTAAAATTTGAATTAAAATCTTGTGCCAGGAAGCTGGCCAATACACTAGCAGTGGTACCTCATACTCATATTGTCCTACAATTAAAAAAAAAATCAGCGTTAGCTGGAGAAAAGTGCTTTTTTCTGTCTACATCTGATGGGTGTATCTGAAACAAGCCAAATTCTGGACATGTATCACAGGTCTAAATTTTGAAACTATTGAATCAAGACAGTCCTTAACTTCTCTGGGGCAATCCTGTGAAAAAGGACAATCCTATCAAAAGTTCATATTATTACCTCATGCTAAAAGCCCTGTGATTATTTCATATTCTCTGTGCAGTGAAAAAGAAATATTTCATATTTTCCATTTGGTAAAAAACAAAATTATCTCATGCTTCTACTTGTGCATTATTTAAAACAGTAACTTGACATGAAAAATCTCACAAAATTCAAACATATAGTGATTACAGTGGTTTCTGTATAATTTGATACACTTAAAAATACATAGAAACTCTATAAAGTGCAACTGCTTCTCTTTATGTCTTGGTTGCAGGCTTCTCCAACATGTAAGTAAGCGTCTTATTTCAGTCTACTTTCTTCTCTCATCTTGCTTACCACATCATCCTCTACAACTATTGTATTCTTAGGGTTGATCTGCATGTTGTTTTCTCACCATTCTTCCACTCTAATGCTTTACTCTGTTATTATTTCTGAAAAATAAACAAAACACATGCTTTTAATTAAAGAAAACTGCCTTCCCTGCCTTACTTATGGAGTCAAATCATTTAACTTTAAGTCTACTCACTGTTACAGCCATTGCTGCTTGTAGTTTCAACCAGGCTGGCACCACCACACTCTGAAGAACTCGTCCTTGGAAGGGAAGCTTTCCTGATCATAAGAAACAAGAAAGAGACAATGGAGAGGGGAAAAAAAAAACCAACCCCAAAATCCAACAGACCAAACACAGAGTAAAATAGTTATCAGAGAAGAGACAAATTAACTGAATGATGCTTCCAGTGAAAAAAGTGACAGGGATCTTTTGCAGTTACTTTCTAATTAATTCTCTACATTTTCGAGCAGCACGTGTTTGAGGGAGAAGAGCGATCAGAGGTAGGAACAGCACTCGGAACTACGTGGCTTCTCTCCTGAAGTTAATGTTCCTGTTTGATTTCTCAGGTCTTTATTTTAAGCAATTGGTAGATACCACAAAATTATTTAATTTATCATTAACTCTCTTAGCATTTGGAAGTGTAATATCAATAATGTGATATTTTCCACACTTTCTTCAGGAGAAACAGGTCTTCTAAATAGAGCTGATCTCTTGCTGTCTATTTCGCTTTCTTTTAATAGCAATTAGACATCTGCTCCCTTGAGAAGAGTCGTGAGCTTTTCTCCTTTCTGTCCAGTTTCTGTCCTGTGGTGATATGACTCCTCCACAAAGTCTGTTGTGTTGGACAGCTTAAATGGCTTTATTCCTAGGCCCTGTTGTTTTGGCTGGCTGAGTTCCTGTTCATCAATATGCACTTATCTTACAGGTAATTTGGCATTTCCACATGGACTTAAAGTACAGAAATAAATTGCAGATTTCATTTTCCCTAGGGTTTTCTTTATTCCTCTAAGCTGTGCGCACAGTATTCAGGCCTCTATATTGTTTTAAATACGGGCTGGCTTATGTGGAATCTATACTAATCAGCTACCTTTCTCACTCTTTTTCCAGTACAATATGTTTATGGAGAAAGGCAGACAGATGGACCTGTACTGATAGGTGAACTGCTTGTAGCAAAATATGCCATTTGTTCCCTCAGTAACAATGGAATAGCAAAGATTTTTGCATACTTTTGTGTTTTCCCCAGGTCAAAATGATATACTTTATCAGTACCATTTCTTGCTGGGGGCGTGTGTGTGTTCGTTTCACGATAGAAAGTGGCTAGATCTGGATTTGCCTCCATACGCTCCACTCTGCTAACAAGTTATGCAGCTCCTGTGCCTAAAGCCACACCAAAGTCCACTCCAATCCAAGACTTGTTGTCATTGTTAAATACCAAAGCACTCTTATAAAACCAGTTCTATATACGTGTTATAGATTATATATATATATATATACACACATAAAACATATATATATATATATATATATGTTTTACATTCACAATGTAAATATCTTACTGTCTTTTCTAAAATACAGTTGTTGGCACGATGCCGTATCTTCTAGTGAATCCCAACAGTTAGGATTAGCAATAGTTTTATGTGTTGAGCTTTTACAGGAATGTAGTGAACAGAACTGAGCATGGTCTTTAAAGATCGGGATTCCCCCTTTGACAGAGGAGCAATGTTTATTGTCTATGAAACAACACATTCCTGGAGAAAACTTGATAAAATAACATAGGAAGCTAATGTACTAAACTGGTTTTCGCATTAGTTTTGGGTGCAGACATTACTGTTCTTATGAATTCCTACAACATGATATAAAATTGTTTTACAAGACTTATCTTTGAGGAGACATAAAAGCATACTCTTTCCTTTGCAATGACATTCCTCATAATTTTTTTCAGAAAGTGTATTAAAGCTACCCACTTTGCTACCTAAATAATTGTATTATATCAATGTGAGACTAAGGTAGCTCTGCAGTGTCCTTTCCTTCAGCAAGTTCCAGCAATAGTGGGAGGCTTAACCCCAGTCTACCATCTATCTTTTCCAGTTCTAAGTTGCCTTTTTTTTCCATCAGCGGTCCTTGACCATTTCTCCCCCTTTCCTTCCTCCATTTTCTGCTGTTCCTTTCGCTAAGACCTTCAGCTTCTTTCCTCTATCTTTATTTTGTTTTACTTTCCATCATTCTCACCCTCTAGCCATTTAAAATACTGTCTGTTTCTTCATTGTCCTTGATTCTCTCTCCTCCTTCTCCTTGTGGGTTTGCTTTCCCAAACCACACCATCTTGATGAATCCTAGTATGTAAGCAAATACAGCATGAAATCAGCTTAACAGCTGATTGTTGGTAGATTGGAAAAAATAAATCCTCAGCTGATAAAAATGTGATGATTCAGCTAAATATAAACAGAGCATTATTTCCCCCTGTTCACCCAGAGCTTTTCCTATGCAGCCCTTTTCTTTTATAGGTTACTTTCATCATTACTTATGATTTGGTTTTATAAGCAGAGCAATTAAATCCTTTCTCGCTACCCTTGTATGCTGAATGGATTTGTGTGTAGGG
>NW_010186001.1:16224-28718 GCF_000695765.1 Mesitornis unicolor
CACTAAATGCACTCACACATGCCTGGTTGTGAAATCTGCCCCAAGCAGCCCGAGAGGAAGAAAATTTGGGAAGGGAGGGGGTACAAGTGATGATAGGAACAAGAAAATAGAGCACTTATTTCCTAAATTCTAAAAGATCTGATATATAAATTTAGGGTTTTGGTTGCTGTATCCTAAATTGCAATTAATATCTCCTCTTCTGCAACCCTCCAAATTGCATTACTGTTTATACTAAAACCTTACTAGAATCCTCTGCTGAGCAAGCCACAGAAAAGCTTATTAACACATGCAGTATGGGGGGGAGGAACTCTCTGCTTTCAGATTCTGGATCAAACATACTTGCTAATAAAGTGTAATAGTGGAAACCAATAGCATAATACTTCTCTTGACATTTTACATTTAATATATCTTGTCAAGAGGACAAGTCAAGGATGACACAAACTCTAAGCTAAACCTTACAAACCACAGTTCCACTCTCTTTCAGAATGTTATGATAGACGTAGTAGATCAAATTTGGGAAAAAAAATTGTATTAATGACAGCTACTAGCAATAATCCTTGCTTTTACAGCTGAAAAGAGAGGAGTAAATTGAAGCATCCACTTGAGAATCCTCTTATATTTTGGTCGCTTCAGGTAAGAGATAAGGATTTTTTTAGATGTAAACTGTCTTTTATAGATGACTTCTCTAGCAGAAGATGATTGTGCTACATCAGCCTCTCAAGTGTAAAGGTAAGGCAAGACAATTTTTAGTCCGTTATGTTCTTTTCTGTATACTAAAGAAGTTGATCATGATTTTATGAGATTTCCTAAGCTAGTCTGGTATGTAAGATAGGTTCAAGGGCAACTATGTTAAGACTGAGTTGCAGCCCTTGTTATTTTTCTAATAAAGAGGTCCTACTACTTGTTCTGCCAGTTAGGTAAAGCTTGAGTAAACTGATTTCCTATAAAGAAATAGAGCAGCTGAGATTCATCTTCCAACTGCCTAATAAAAGACTCGAACAGACCTGCCATTGCTGTTATTCTAAGCTTCTGTACTTCGCAATGCAAGGCTTTTTGACCAAAAAACTCAGTCAACTGCATCTCCAGCCTTCCCCTAATTTTAGTGTATGCAAGAGGAAGGAGATCTTTTAACAGATTACTCCCTGAATTCTCTGCTCTCTGAAGATTTTTTTTTTCTCTTCTTAGAGACAAGCTTCACTTTCAAAGTGAGACTTGAATGATTTTTTCTTTAGTTAAAGCCGTATTCTGTTCTAATAACTTCATAGTAATCCGCAAATGTTCTTTAGCGAACAACTGCTGTGGCATTCCACTGCTAAAACAGGATTAATTTAACTAAAATGACTAAGGTGGGGGATATCCTCTACAACAAGATTTTTTTTTTATACAAACTCTTGTTCTCTATCTCTTCTAAATATATTCAGCTATGGGAAAAACTGTCATTCAATAGGTTTCCATGACAGCAGCTGAGGTAAAACTAGACTAGCTATTCCAAAGGTCGCTCATTGAAAGGCACTGATCAGTGAGGGTGATTTGGCAATGTGATTATGGGAGAGCAAAAAACAGAACTGCAAGAACCTTAGGTTATCATAACCACGAAGAAATGCAGCATAGGAGTAACATAAGGAAGCTGCAAATCTGTGATGGCTAAGAATTACAGGGGCTAGTAAATTGCCTCATAAAGACATAAATACATATTAACAGTATATGACAAAATGAGCTCTTAAAAAAAAAAGTCCTGTACTCTGAAAATAAGAGAGGGTATAGGAGGTTGGCTTGTGTAAGTAAATGCAGAGAGTAAAGACAGTAAGTATGTATATTATTGCTATACACTTATTACTATAAGTGTACTGATACCCTGTACTGATACATGCACAGCATCAAATAGCTGACTTAATCGCAATAACTGCTTATGAGTTTTCATGCAAAGTCCTAATATACTTAAAATGCTACTAAGAACAAACCTGCAACACTTGCTGTCCAGACCTGACACTTTCATCCTGGATAAATGAATTACTCCTCTGATTTGTTCTAAATGTTAGTTCATTACTAAACATCTACCTGAGATTATTCTTGAATTTTATTCTTTTCTTAGTTTTCCTTTTAAAGTCAGGAGCTGTAAAGGAATTGGGAGCTGATGGCACCAGCTGGTTTGGCTGCCAATTCAATGCAGTGGAACCCTAAGCACTTGGCTAATTTGCTTCTATTTCTCAGTCTTTAGACAACGTAATTGTTGACTAATGTTTCAAAATGTTAGCACTAACTCTAGGTAGACTGTAAAAACTCTCAGAAATGGGTGTGCTATATGTATTTTTTACAAAGCAACTGTAAGTAATAGCTTAGAAAAGACATTGAGAAAACAACAAGCCAAGAAGTAAAATATTGCAAGCAACAAGTTGAGACATCCACATTAATTATGCTGAATAACCATACAAACCTTATGGATAATTCATTACATACTTCTACATTCGAATAATTAGTACATGATTACCAGGAGAAATTTTACTTGATTAAATAGCTTCAGCACTCTGAAGCACTTTTACCTGCAAAGGAAGTAGAATGCTCCAATTACAAGAACTCCTAGAAGAAGAAGTGAAGCCAAGAAAGCTGCAAACAGGTCACCTTTTGTTTGAGATCTGATGCTGGGCAGCAAAACTTCCTCACAACGGGCTCCTGTGTAATTCTCAATACACCTGGGAAAACAAGTTTTATTTGGATTAGATTGCAACTTGTAATCTAATATGAAAGGCAAAAAGGCTTCTTTGGGTCTTAAATGGGGAGAGAACTTCTTATGGCGTAACTCAAGGTTTATATTTGCTTCACAGCAAGTTTTCTTACAGAATTTCCACTCACCTCGTATTTCTGGGACAAAGGGAACCAGCAAGCTTATATTCTGATCCATACTGCTTTTATATATATTAAACCACATCTTTCTTAATACATTCACTGCATTAGCAATATGCTTCATAATGGTGTACTTCACAGTGAAATCTGCCTCCTGCACTAGTGGGTTTAATTAATTAAATTCACATCTTCAGTGTTAACTGCATCATCCCACTGGTTCTCATCTTACACACAGTAGTCATGCTTTCTTTTTTAAAAATAAATAAAATGAATGGCTTAGTCATTCATACTGAGTCAAAAACAGATAGGCTGAAGCTAAACTAATCTTAATTTGTCTTATATTTTACACTTATTCTGCTAAGTTTTCTTAAGGAATGTATTGCATTACAGAAAATGGAAAGCACTTCATTCAGTAACTACATTTTGCATGTACCTTTATGCATGCAAGTTTGCTTCTTTGTATTACTAAAGATCTCGTTCCTTCTTGCTATTTCTGGCACTGAAGTCATAATAATCTATGACATAAGCAATTTTGGGCTCCAGCTGAGAAAAACGGGCTGAACATCGTAACATACTTGAAGTTCTCAACTGGCATTGGCAGCTGCAAGGTATAATTTCAGATGAGGGATAAGAAGGCAGAGTGGGGAGGAACTGCCAAAAAAAGAAAGATGTCTAGCATACCTAAGTAAGACAAATGGATTACTGTGAGCATACCACCATGCATGTGACTCCCTGCACTGCTTTCTGTAGATTATGGACCACTATTTCAGTACCACTGGTCTAAACTACTGCACAAAGAATTAATTCAATTTCTTTTAATTCTTTGCCTTTATCATCCTCTATTAAAGCTGTGCAACTGATCTAACAAGCAGCATCTAGTAAGGACAATGTGAGATTTTTCAAAGTTACTACATTTGTCTGCTGGGAGAAGGAAGGGTAGGTAGGCAGACTGCTCTGACTGCTTGAGATAATGTTCCAGATATTTACTGTAAGTGTAGTGGCATTTCAGTGGCCTATTTCTGAAATACTGTGGAATACTTTAAGAATAGAAGTGTAGTTTGAGTGGGGCATTGTTCTCGAGCAAGTGGGAGAGAAATGCTTTGGAGAGCTGAATAGAATAACAGGGATAGAAAATGGAATATAAAATTCATAGAAGTATTCTTGAATAGCACTGAGAACTGTAGAATAATCCAAGGCTAAAATGATACAGGAAGAAAAAATAAATAGGTTTTGGCATCAAAGTAAGGCTCACAGAAAAGTTCTAGAGAATGAGTGTAAAGTATGAGTAGTCAGTAGCCTAAAGAAAGAAATGAAGGAGGAAGAAAAGACAGTCTTAGCTGAAGGGAGTTGCATACAGGGTTCGGTAAAAGGCTAGGGTTAGAGAACTGTTGTGATGTAGAAAATACTGTCAAGTAACCAAAGAATGATGGAGGCTTCTATAGAAACAAGAAAATGTAGTTGAGGTATCTTTTAGTTACACTTAAATAAACAGAATTATAGCTAATGTGACCAGGCTTTGCTACAGTTAGGGCATTTCTGAAAATCCAAATGTTCAAATATTGGCTTGCATAAGCTTTTATGAAGTCATCAGTGCTCATGTACAAACAGGTGAAGGACTATGTTATATACAGAAGCAACTAATGCTTTAAGACAGCCATGAAAGGGAAAGGTTTCTACTGTAAGTCCTTTTCTAACATTGGTGGGGAAAAAAAGACCAGACTCAAATAATTAGCAGTGGAACTCACTCAGAAGATCTGCTCATCCTGCTGCATTAGCAGAGCTAATAATTTCAGTGGAGTTACATACACAGTGACTGCAAGACAGAAAAGTAGCCTGTAACAAGCATGTGGGCTATGAACATAATCCAGATTGATGTAGTGTCTGCTAGAGGCAGTCAGTCTTGCTACCCACAGCCTTAAGAGTCAGTAGCAACTCAGAGTTTATCTTGCTTGTAATGGATGCCTAAGAAGAGCACAAGTTAAGCATGATGCTCTTGCAGTTGTTAATATGGCAGGCAACTGTGCTTCTGCACTTGAATAAATGAGGGTAAAAGACAGAGAAGCCTGCTTCTAGGCTGTAGTAAGAGGGAGTTGCACTAAGTCTTGTGGTCACTAGGCCAGGTGTTGCTGTTGCACAACCTCTGCATGTTGCTCGCCTGCTATTTCGGCACATGCTTTCTGTTGGCTTTAAGTGGTCCTACTATGTAGCATTCCAAAGTTGGTTTTTGAAGTGGAAAAAAGGTCTTTCCTCCTCTAAGAAACTATAATTTCCAATCCAATCAGAGTTGAAAGACTTCAAATGTTTGAGAAAAAGTTGTGAATTATTATTCTTAATTATTGACTTTTTTGGCTATACTTTTGGTGTGTATTCTAACTTTTGTTCTTACCTTTCAAGCTAAAAGCAGAATTGAAAAATACTAATTGGACACTTTGTGTTTTCAGAAGAGCCTAGGGTATGCAAAAGCATAGTTCTGGAGGCAGAGAAAGAAAAAAACCAAAACCCAGATGAATGGGAAGCCCTTCACTGGCAACTTGGAGTGTGTGTATTCTGAAGGCACAGCAAGTATATCACTCATGGGGATATTTGAAAAACAGAATGAAGGCCCCATCTTGGAGAAAAAGCCAGGCACGGGTGGGGTATACAGAAAGTGATCACAGGAATTTGCATGGGATTTATTAGATTAGTGTAAGGCAAGTGGAGGAGAGATTGAATTAGGGTAGAAGCAAAGGAAGGGGAAAGTGGAGATATCCTTTAACCATACACAGGAATTCCAGGGCAGAGATTTCTAAGGTCTGCCTCTGTCTCTTGCAGTACTTAACCTGAGTGCACTGCCCTCTGCAGAATATGATCCCATCCTCAAAAGGAGAGTGTTCAGTATTAATTTCTGTGTGTAGAGCTCTCAGAAACAGAGGAGCTGTGTTCATGTGGTCTTATACCATCTGTATTTTGTATGAAATACAGAAAGAAGGCTCTCAGAAATCTGTCATGTGTAAGACAAAATGAAAATACCAGAGCTTCCCCTCAGACAACAAAATCTTAATTCTGCGCTGCATTAATTAATGACTATGGGACAGCTGTGCATCAGGTGCTGAGGCAAACAGCTTTCAGCCTCATGCTTTATGATACACCTGAGACAGCTGCTTTTCCATCCTTCTCCATTCTGCTGCATGTTTATTTAGTACATTTGAGCATTGCTGGGTTTGAAGCTCATCTTGCTTATGGTGACAGGTGCGCCTTTTGCTGCTGAGAACATTGACTCACTGCTAGGACGGGAATGAGGGAAGATGGCAGCTGAGCAACTTCATGTTTTACCACACATCAGCTGTATTTAAAATCTGCTGATGTTGCACAGGGGTGGAGGGTCAACCAGTGTTCTCTTTCTATTAAATATATATTCAGTTCTGAACGGTAAAAATAACTGAAATTCCAGAAGTAAAGTGTTTCTTAATTTGTTAGCATGTTACAAAATACGTAATTCTAAAGAATTATGCAATTTTCTGAGTCACATTGTGAAACTGCTTCAAATTATGTTGCATCAGGTGATCTGGACTAATCTGGACTGTTTAGCACAACGCATTTGTGTAAATAAGTGGCATGTCAAGGCAAATGTGTTTTAAGGTATTTTTACAGTTAGTCTGTTCTTGCTCCATTTCCCCCTTTTAATCAATGCTGTACTAACGATCATTCAGCCTTTGATTCTAAAACTGACTGACTCAATTTTTCTGTTGGTGGGAGGTGATCATCTGAGAACACCTGGAAGCTTTAGGTGGGATTTGGCAGAAACCTTCATCAAAGACCCTTGCGCAACTGTGTGATGATGCCCATCTTGAAGTTCCAAAGCACCAAATATCCTTCTGAATTCTGCTGAATAGCGATGCATTTTTTTTCTGTTGTTTCTATTCACATCACTGCTGATTACTAAGATATCTGTGCGTAAACAAAACCTTTCTCATCTATAATTAGCCTTCTCTGACTGATTAAGGAACATGTTTAGAATGAGGACATGCCTAAATAGAATGCTGCTATTTAAGCCCATATAACTTCATAATCAACCACTAGATACAGAAGAAAAATACTTGCTAATTTAAATGCAATAAGATTGCCTAACAGAAATGCACCGAAGATGTTAGTTTTCTGCTTCAGCAGATTATAAAATCTTTTAGTACCTGAATTACAATGACTTCATTTGGAGCCCTTTTAAAGTGGAAATGATCTATGCTGACTAGCTTGTGCTCCTGAAGAATGAATTGTTCTGAATATTTGTTGCTTCATATTTACAGTTGCTGCATCAAATACACCCTCCTCACTACACAGCACAGCAATAGTTGAGAGAGGGCTCTGAAATTGTGTAACTGATGCTCTTTAGTCTAACCATTCTTTTTTGATTTAAGTGTTTTAATATCAATAATATGAGATTCCTTCTAGGAAAAAAAAAAGCATAGTTCATTCAAAGCTGTGGGTTTTTTGTGTGTGTAGAATTCATTTCACATTGCGTAAGCTTGCAAGGTTTAGCAGTTAGAATAGATCACCATCATACAGCACTTCCGAGCTTTATCCTCACTTCTGGATCTGAGTCATTGTACAATATGCTGATGACACTGGACAATAATGCTGTGTATATTTTTCAGTGAGCATTTACTACAAAAGTGCCTCTTCTCATCTACTAGATGAGTTTACGTGATTGAATTTAAAAGTTTACATTGAACCGTCCCGAAGACAAGAACGGAATACTTCAATTAGGCATCTTAGAAAGTATTTTGTTTCCTTCTTCAACTGTTTCATCCAGTTATCATCAGTTATAGCACAAGATTGAAGAGGGAGCAGAAGTTAGCACGGAAATAAAAAAGGCAATATCCTTAAGTGTATGTAATAGGTGTCTGAACGCCTATTTTTATGTTAAGTAAATCCATTAAATTAACCGTAATTTATTTTGATGAATGATAATTCAGAATTAGTAAATGCAGAACCATGAAAAATTAGAATGTAATTTAGCATCTTCTTAGGTCTTGGAAAATGAGAAAATAAAAGGATAGGGCTGTATTTATGCAGGAATCATATCCACATGCAAATATAGGAAGTGTTTCTTTTCCAAGGTGCTACATGGACTTCAAAAAAGAATGGTCCCATAAACGAATGGTGTAAGAAGTTGCTGCCTTGATGTTTCTTTATCAACTGGTCTTTGGCTGTCATTGTAAAGCTGTCCTCTGAGTATTTCAGTGAGATTCAGAGATCACAGTAAGTCATGAATTACATTCTTTTCCCCCTTAAAAGATTATATTCCTTTTTGTGCCTCCTCATTTTATTCAGGCCAGCCATTTTATATTATAAGCATATTTGCAATATAACTCATCTGAAAGAAAAACTGGGAATGTACTTTGTCTTTCTGAATGCCTTTCCTACAGCCTATACTCTATGAGGCAAAGGGTATTTTGTTCCTTTCTGTATTATAATGAGGGGAAGGAATATGGCTCTAAATATATATATCATTCTGAATGCATGTATAACTGAGTACTGTTGCACATGTCAAACAAGTATACACCTTTATTTTTCTCCTATTGTCATGTCTCTGCAAGCTAGATAAGTAATCTGAGCATGAATTACTGAATTTGGAACAACCATAGGTAATAGGTATTTTCTCTTATCTAACTTTTTAACAGTAATTTCTTAATGAAGGAAAATGGTGAAATAGTTTTTAGATAGCTGATGTCCAATACTTAAACACGCAAACTTTAGTTTCACTGACCTGCAGAATGGACTTGATACAGTAGGAATCATATAACAAATCCCTCCATTTAGACAAAAAGATCCATAACTGGTGCCACAGAGTTCTTCATGATCTTAAAAATAAGACCAAAACAAACATAGAGAAAAACAGAGACTTCTGTATTTTCATCAGTAAAAGGAGATCTTAATTACATTTTTGGGGAGTGGTAGTGGCTTCCTAAAAACAAAACAAAACACAACAAGAAACCACCACATATAAACAAAACCACCCTATGAACAAGTGAGGTCTCAGTCTTGCCTTCCAGGCCAGCAACATAGAACACCATCTATCCTGCAGAATTGTTTCATGTAACAATATGCAAAAAGACACAAATTTATCACCATGTCAGACATGAGGCACCTAAATTATATGAATAAATGCAAAATCTCTCTTGCAGTGAGAGGAACTTTTGAATTTTCCATTACTTCATTTGCCTTTCATGACCACAAACTGTACTGAATACAGCGATTCACATGATGACCTGTATGAAGTCTGGTTTGTCCTGTTCCAGTGGCACAAACTATCTTTAGCTTAACTAGCTTCTGTGAGAGAATCAAGAGTCAGTACAGATAAACCTAGAATAGTCTCAGGTGTGGACCAGGACATTTTCAGACTGCTTCAGGCTGTATTAAGCGATGAATCACAGTGCAGTTGGGCACCTCTAGGTTTTCCCACCCCGTTTTTTAACACCCGATGGAGGAGCTAGCCTAGGAAGTGTCACTTATGTAGAAGACTGCTTGTTACAATGTCATTTCTACAGATCTCAAACAGGCTTTTTCCTAACTCAGTGAGCTTCTTCTAAGAATTGTTGTGCAATTAAGCATTGTAATAAAACCCCACTAAACCACCCCCCCACAAGACACTAATCTTGGTGCTTGTAGCAGCAGTTGTACATTTTACACTTAAAAATAATATCTAACTACCATTTCACTCTTTTTGAAAAACTAAATTTGGAAGTTGGACTGCATATATTTATGATACATTTAATGCATCAGTAACTCATATATATGCTTCTAATTTTTATCTATTTCTTCAATCTTATGAAACTACAATATCTCAATCAAAAGAAAAACAGAGCAGTCTTCTGACATCACAAGTGTGAGAATCAAGTGTCACCTCACACTTCAGGTGTTGGTTTTGCTGTTATTCCAGAAGTTCTGAAAAGAAGAATGCTGCTGTCTTACTATTTCTGTATAGAAGATGTGTCCTATACAAAATATAGTGTTGTTTAAGAGGAATAAAGATTCTAATTTTCTTATTTGCCCTTCAGGATAAAAGAGATAGGGTGCCCCTCTATTCCTGAAAAAAAAAAGCAGTGAGAAGTGTGGCCATAAGACATACCTTAGAGGGAGCTTATATGGCTTTGTATAGAAAATAAACCTGACATTTCTAAGAGTAGCAGAAAAGCGCAGCTACTTCTAATCCTGTGCAACAAAAACATTGTGCACCCTGCTGTCCTCTAGACCATCTCCAGTAATTCCACTCTCCATTCTTTTCATGCATTCTTCCACTTCTATGATGGCATATTGATGCAGGAGTGTGAGTAAAGGCCTTAGTATTATTTGAAGCCAAAGGCAGTTATACCACAGAGCTCAACAGGAATTCAGTTTCATGTTCATGTTATCAAAGTGCTAGCATCTCAATGGTAACCAGGCCTTTTTGCATGTGTGCAGATAAATTATGAAGCTGGAGGAGGGGGAGGTAACGCTGGAAAGATTGTTCACATCGGACCTTGTTGCATTGAGATGTGGCATCACAGAAATGTGTGTTCTGCCCTACCCTGTTAGAAGTTAAACAGAAATTTATTTTAACTCTGAAGCTTTCTGTGCTTGTCTATAGGCAATTCATTTGCTGCAAGTTCACTTTTAAAATTATTTTGCATAGTTAACAGTATAATTCCAATAGGAATAAAATGGTAGCAGGAAAAAACAATTACTTTATTTTAGTCTACTCAAATATAGCAGTGGAACTTTCTGTGACAGTGTAATTAAATAAAAGGTGATAAGTTGCATCCAGTTCTGGTGCTCCCAACACAAAAAGGATATTGAGCTGTTGGAGCAGGTTCAGAGGAGCGCCTACAGGAAAGCTGGAGAGGGACTTTTTACAAAGGCAGGTAGCGATAGGATGAGGGGTAATGGTTTTAAACTGGAAGAGGGTACATTTAGACTAGATATTACAAATAATTTCTCTACTGTCAGGGCAGTGAGGCACTGGCACAGGTTGCCCAGGGAAGTTGTGGATGCCTCCTCCCTGGAAGTGTTCAAGGCCAGGCTGGACAGGGCTTGGAGCAGCCTGGGCTGGTGGGAGGTGTCCCTGCCCATGGCAGGGGTTGGACTGGATGAGCTTTAAGGTCCCTTCCAACCCAAACCATTCTATGATTCAATGATCCTTCCTTAAGCGAAGAGAGGATATAGAATATGTGAACAGTGTATCAGGATATTTATACAATCATAAGAATCAAGAGAGAAAAAGCAATTCTCAACTTTGACCTGCTTTCAACTCTATTATGCATCTGAGGGAGTTAAGTGTTGTTGAAAATTCTACCAGATAGAAAAGTGAGACAATAGAAGGTTGGCCCCACAGAAAAATCCCTTTAGAGAGCTTTGGAAAGCCTTCAAAGAAATGCTCATGAGAATTCATGAGAATGTGTTAACTTCCTTAAAATCCTGCCTTATGGTTTTATTCATTTTCTTCATCTTCATGCAGAAATAGGCCTGTCCCACATTGGCGCAGTGGTAAAGTACTGAAGAAAACTAAACACCTAAAGTCAATTGGGTCTCAGAACATTCTGGAGAATTATTCTCTCACTGTTATGTTGTGATCTGTGTATTAAGGACCAGCTCTGCAGCCCAACTAGGCATTTCTGTTCTGCCAAAATACCTCAGGCACTCTGTTGTAGGCCTATTAGAGAGAAGTGAGAGGGGTGGAGAGAGAGAACAGAAAGTACCTAGGAAGCCTTCAAAACCTTTTTGATTTGTAATTACAGACATTTCTCTATAGGCTATTTCTTTCTAGAGCTAGACTGTTTTCCAGTGTGAAGGGAAAAATGGTACCCTTATGTATTGCGTTCTCTGTGAGGGTTTTTTTGCTTTGTTTTTGGTAGTGGGGGAGGACTATGGACATAGCCCTGTAAGAAGCTACCTGAAAAAAGCTTCCCCACTCCAATGTCACACCCACCCCGGTGCAGGTAGCACGGCCCCAGCTCTGGCCTTGTCTGGCTAGGCTGGGCCAGCCCAGCCCCAACTTAAACTTAAGCCTTGCTGCAGCTCCAGCTTGAAAAAGAGAGAGCTGGGAACCCTTCAGAACAATCAGAAGAGACCTGCAGCGGAGAAAGGAGTGGGACCTGAGGAGAACAACTTTAAAAAACACCAAAGGTTGGTTCAGGGAAGAAAGGAGAGGGAGGATGGGAAGGGTGCAGAGTCGAGGTTTCCCCTGCATCTGTGGCAAGAGCACCGGTCGACTCACCTGCAGCCCGTAGAGTTCATCAGCTGGGGCAGAGCCACATGAGTAGTGGCTGCCTCTGAAGAAGTCATGACTGCGGGCAGTGTGGGCTGGAGTAGTTTGTGTGTGAGGGAACTGTGACAGTGGGCAGACCCAGATTGGACTTTTGAGGACTTTTTCTCCTGTGGGAAGGGCGCCATGTGGCAGCAGAGAGAGAGGCTGGGAGAAGTCTTCCCCTAGGCCGGGAAGAGGAAGGAGCAGCAGCAGACAGCAACCCCCACTCCCATCCCCTCCCCGCCCCCGGACAAAAGGGGGGAAGTGAAGAAACCGGGAACAAAAGCTGAGCCCGGGAAGAGGGGAGGGGTGGGGGGAAGGTGTTTTGACTTTAAGATCTGGTTGTATCTCCCATTGTTCTACTCTGATGTTGGTAACAAATTAAAATTGTTCT
>NW_010186001.1:28739-35814 GCF_000695765.1 Mesitornis unicolor
GGGGGGGAAGGTGTTTGACTTTAAGATCTGGTTGTATCTTTCACTGCTCCAGTCCTTATTTTGTCTAGCCCCTTTTTGGAGTATCATGGTCCTCAGTTGTGCACTGGGCCTAAACCATGACACCTTATTTTTACCAGTAATAAGATATTTGAAGAAACCCCTATGTCCGTGTAGATCAGATGCCTCGTTTTCCACCCTACTGTGCTTTCCATGAGTTCTATTTTGTGCATTAATATTTTGCTACTACCTATTGAAAGTATAAGAGTAATACCGTGTCAAGTAGGTGACAGAATTACAGAAGAGAATAAAAGAAAATTCAGGATGCTCTAACACTAAAAGAAAGTATTATTAATTACTAGAAGTAATGGGTTTTACCTCAATTAAAAAAATATATATATATTATTGTACTCCGTATGACCTTTACTGAAATGCAGTAGTTTAGATCAAATTTGGAAGCTACAGCTCTGTATTTATAGACAGGAAAGTATGAAAGTAACAGTTTATCCTTTTCAATTTATAGTCAATGATGCAAAAGACTATACTGGAGAATCAGAAGGGGTTGAACACAAGCCCAAACCCAATTATATTAGCATTGGTGAACGTGTGATGCTTTTTCATGAGGTAAGTCAATACACTATATTAATCTAAAATTGCAAATTGTACGCTTTGAAAGTCAAATGTATACTACATTCAGACTACCATAATCAAGATAGAAAAGTTTATCAAGTCAACTGACAATGGGCAATTAAAAAAAATACAAAATATTTAGCTTTTCAATTAATACAACTGTAGAAACTCTATCAACATGTGTTCTGCATAACATACATATACATGTATTTTGATATATTCTTCCATGTGAGAGATTAAAGAGATGTAAGGCACAAAAGTTACTTTTATAAAAAGTCAAGTTTTGGTCGGAGCCAAAAATGGCAGAGCTAATAGCAGCCTCTAAATACACCGATTCTCAATTATTCTTTTTAAGGACATGCACAAAAACCTGTCCCTAAACTCTTGTCTCTTTGCATTTAAACTTTGCAACCTGACTGTCCTATCTATTAAAAACAAATAAAGGCTTAACACCACCTTAACCCCCAAAGAGCCAAACCAGATTTGATAATGCACATGTTGACTTGGCTGTCTTGCCTAGTCCAGAGGCTAAAATATTACAGACACTCTAATCCTGAAATCTGCTAAAACAAAAAGGGAAGGGGGAGGAGTAAGAAATGTTGACAGAAGATGAAGGGACTGATGCATGCGTCCTCACTTATAAGCAATTCTGGACTAATCAATCATGAACAGTTAAATATTAGGATTGATCAAAGCAAACTTCTCCTTAGAGAATTTGTACCACAGACTGGTGAACTCTAGTTTGCTGAACAGTAAGTGATGACAGCCCTACAGAGCAATTGTGACAATTCCAATGGCAGCTGTCAAAATCAATGCAGTTTTAATGAATTCTAACTATATAGGTATACACACCCAAGTAAAGACTTGGAAGAAATTACCTGTTCGCATATTATTCCGTCGACAATTGTTATTCTTGGTCAGAGGCTATTCTTCTAAAAGAGCACCTAAAGACAAACATGTAAATTTAGCATGTCATTTTTAATCTTAGTAATTTTTTTTCCCTGAAGAACGTGTCTTTCAATGTTGCTAAGACACTTGTTGTACTTTGACAGTAATATACTGTCATATTCTATCTAAGTTTCATTAAGTCACAGTAAATGGCAAACATTCAAGTCTGCTGTCAAGTTCAGTGAACACCCGAGGGCAGTACTACGGAGTAAAACCAAATTCACACTGAAGAACGTTTAAACAATGAATACTTTTTTTCAAACTGCTATACTTATTCACAATTTTAATACCTGATGCTTTTAGGCAGTCTAAATTCTTGTTTCTGGCTAGCTAATTAAATTGACATTTGTACCCTGAAAGACAGCATACACAACTGAGCCAGTCCTCAGACTGATATTTAGTCAGTCAGGTAAGATCTTGGTCATAGAATTCTTGCATTTTGTGAACAACAACTTCCTAATTTGTAATTTCTCGGAGAGAATGTGTGTGTTTCACTGAGTGTTTTCGTGTCTGGAAGTCGTGTGACATTAGTTATACAGGTCATGAATTTAGCAGAACTCCTTAGCAAGGTTAAGGTGTACGCAATTATTTTAAAATTATGGAATAGAAACACTGCCTGGACAGAAACCAATCTTCATTTGACATTGCTAAAAAGCAACTTACTCTGTAGACATGCCAACTCTATAACTATCTAACATTGCCATACTCTGTTTTCTTGTAAGGTATAGTCAAGATTTACTGGACCAAATAGGTTGCTGAACAAGCCTAATATGATAGATCTTATTTTTTTAATGTTTGCTCTTTTTTCTTAATTCTACTTTAAAGTCTACAAAAAGTTAATATTTAAGAAATTGTCTTATATTGGAAGAAAAAATATTTTTTCCCCATTAAATGATCAAATGAAATAAATTATCAAGATTAACTGAAAAAAATTGCCTGTACTTCAGCTTTTAGTACTAGAAAGGCAACTTTCTGTAGAGGCCCATTTCAAAATGTATAATGCATTTGTACTTACTGTATAAGCAGACAGTTCTGTTTCTCATGGGACCTCAAATGGCTTCTTTAGCTCTTTAAGTGTCCTGTCCATACAGGAAAATCTGATATGGCAGTTCCCTGTGATACTGGGCTGTAACAGCAAGGTCCCCACCCAAAGGCTGTCCTCTTGGGCTGTCTCACAGAATCGAAACTTTGCTTACTTTGTGTACACAACTGAGTACAATTAGCATAGCCTGAGGCACAAAGAACCAAACCAACATGATTGACTTCAGGCCTAAAATCCTGTTCTTAAAAGAAATAAATCATTCTGGAGATGGTTGGGTTTAGCAGTCAAGATCTGAATTCTGTACATGCTGTTAAAAAGGCTTCAAATTTGCACATAGCACAATGTGCGTTGGGTTACAACAAAGACAAACATCATACAGAGTCCAAGTACAGAATAGGGTAACACCCCATTATGCTCACAGAATCACTCGCATAGTTTTCTAGGGTTACCAATGCTGAATTTATTGCTGAATTCAAAACATTCCCATAATGTAGTATATAAAAATTGCATCATAAAAATATAATATTTAAATTTGTATTTTATTGGAGCAAGCAGTCCTTTTTAATTTACTTTCCCTTTTCTTGAATGTCACAAAGTTGCTTTCATAACTGGAAATGTAATTGGGATATATAACATAAATTTCAGACTAGGTCCTTTTCCAGATTTAATTAGTATATGGCTCCTTGAACAGACAAAATAACTTGATTTCACTACTGCAAAAAGGAGACCTCACATCTACGTTCCTTCATCTTACTGTCAGCATGCATCTCACTATCTCTCTGGTGCTGCTACTGGTGTAAATTGAACTTTTTCAGGAGATGTTTAAATCTAATGACCCAGCAGAAAATTCCTTAGAGGAAGCTGACAGTTTACTGCATCCATGTGTTGCATGGATGTGCTACTCACCTCATCAGCTGTTTGGACTAGGAATAACTGTTACATGTACTACAGACTGTTTATAAACTGACTGCAGAGAACAAGATAGCCTGAAGAAGGCCATGGGACTACTAACTGCTTATCTTCAAACTCTGTTGTCTGTTCTGTTGTCAAGGAAACAGGGTGGTGAAGGAACAGGGTGAAAAAACTTCCTAAACAATCCAAGAGGATATATGTGTGTAGGAAAAATTCTGTCCTAAGGAAAAAAAAAAAAGTTCTAAGTAGCACAATTTGGGTCTAAAAATCACTTTCAAAAGAGATGTTGCTGGCAGCATTCAGTTGTGGCTTTTTTTTTTTTAAGACTGCAAAGTAAATCACTAGGTAGTCATGCATTTATATGTAATTTCTTTTCCTCTGGGGTGTTAGTTGCACTCCGAACAGAAGATTATGTATCAGTGAACAAAGAAGAAATTGGACACTCTATCTCATTAGAAAAGCAAGCTGATACATTGTAAAGAAAATTAAATGCTACAGCAGAAACTGTTGCTAAACTCAATTCTAACTTGCTTACATCTGGGCACTGAACAGGTACTAGAAACACAAGAGATTATTTGTGCACCTACCTAACACTTTCCAAACTCAGTGTCATCTTTTAAGACACAGCTGTAGCCTATGCTCACAGGAGCTAAGAACCCATTTCTTTGAATGCTCAAATGTTTATCTTGCTCGTGTCTTGGGAGTCTGTGAGAGATGCTAACTTGTGTATCAAGTTAGAGCATTTTCATCTCAAATTTAAAGCATAGCCTGTTTTGCTCTGTGCCATCTTGCCAAAAAAACCTCAGATCATTCTACCATTTTCCATGCATCTTTGTCATCTAAACTGGTATTAATAATAAAAAGAATACCTTGTGAGGAGGATTATAGTTTATACATTACAGTTATGTCACCTCTGTATGCTGATACATACTGATACTATTTTATCCTCTTCAGTTACTTGAAAGTCCTGTACATCTATTTTCATAGTCTGAAACCTTCAGTTTAGGAAAGGATTTAAATCACATACAGAGTTAACCATATCCTAAATCACTAAGTTAAAGTGTGTTCAAGTACTTTGGTGAATGAAGCATGAAGTCTATGTGTGTCACACTGAACGCTGTGTAGGTGATAGAAATATCGGGTTACTATTCTGTAGCAGAGAACCACAAATTAAAGTGAACCATACAAGAAAATTCACACACCCTTGTGCTTCTTGGAGACTAAAACACCAGTGGAAAGATAGAAGAGTTTTTGGGAACTGTTACAGGATTTCTGGGTGATTTTGAGGACTTGGACTGCAATGGGTTCAGCTTTTTAGGAAAAATATGTTAATATCTGGCTGTACTGGGGGCTGGCTGGAACAAGTCTTTTGAGCTCATGAGATTTGTCTTTAACTGAACCTGTCTGCTCTACCTCCCGTATACTTAAAACGGAATCTTTTATTGCCACTTATTTGTGTGTACTTTTAATGGCTAACTATTCTAAGCATCCATGAGATGCAGTATCCCCAGAAGATGATAACTGTAAGTCTTAATTAGCACAGGCAGATAAAAAGAAAGCACTGAATAATGATTTGGGAGTTTTTTACGGTTCTTTGCTATCTAAACATTCTTAAAATTAATCTCTAGATAAACTCTCCCCCAAATTTAAGAACATCATTTCAGTCACACGGCTATTTCGAATATACACTGTATGTTCATTTAGACTAGGTTGTTCCTCACAGCTGTCTTCAAGAATGGGATTTTACTGCATTATGTATTCTTTTCTTAAATCCAAAAGAGGTAAAAAGTCATTCTGCCGCAATACTGAGCTCAAATATTTGTGTCATCAAAACAGTGAAGGGATTTTTTTTTTTAATTGCAGTATCTAATTAGTAGGCTAATTAAACATAAATTTCCTTCTGAGATGTGTCCTTGATATCTATCAAGCAGTTAGGAGTCTACACCTCTTATTTTCTCCGAGAGCCAGGAAGTGTCCTGAAGTCTTCTTAAAAGGAGTCTGTTTATTTTCTTATCTAGGTGATAACTTCTAATACCCTTATTATATGAGCCACAGAAAATCATCAGGCAACAGAAAAAAAATCCACCAAACTGCCTGAAACAATGGAGATCTCAATAAGGAAGAATTCAAGGTGAGATATTACACCAAATTTGTATAAGGACAATGTGTTGCTCAAATGCAGACACTAAAAATTTCTCGTGAGATGGGATAGCCACAGTGTGAAGGAGCTCTAGCAGAAGACAGAAGCAAAGGCGGATGCCAAATAGCTCACAAGTCTCAACATGCTTGTGATGGACAGGTGAATTTTTTTAATACAGTTGTTCAGAATTCTTTCCATTACAGTTTTCTGAAATGACAACAAATGACTGAGTCTCCTGTCTTAGGAATGCCTACAGCAAAATGTTAGGTTTACGTTTTGATTTTATTTAAGTATGTCTAGGATTAATTATAGACTAAAACAGCTGGTAAAATTTAACATTATGTTGAAATCACAATCTGAGACATTACAGTAAACTTAAGGGAAAACTTTCCATTTGTAAAATTTCATAAGTAGTTTGCAACCAACTGCAAATTCCCATCTGAAACCCCAGTTCTACTGTATGAAATATTCGTGCAGAAGTTGGCGAAGTTACATTTGAGGCGTCTGTCAAATGTAACTACTGTAGCCATACTATGTATCTGTAATTTTGAGAGAGATTCCAGCTTGTGTCTGCTTATGTGGGGGGAATTAATACATTTTAGAAGACACTTACATTAAAAGAATTGCTGTCAAGCTGGGGAATAAACCAAACCCAGACACTGTTCTTTCATTCGGTGTGCTTGCCAATTTCTTCTAGGGCACTTTCACTCACAAGTTTCATCCCTAAACTCTCTAAGAAATCACCTGAAATGAAATACAATTTATAGGTTCTCCTTGCCTGCTTTATTTTTATTCACATCTCAGTGGTAGACACAATGTCCATCAGAATGTCACCACTCAAAAGTCAGTAATCTCAGATCCAAAAATCAGAACTCAAAAAAAATTCATATTACAAACTGCAATACAAGGAGAGAGTTTAGCATATGGACATATAATAAAATAGACCAGTGTCACTTAAATAATTTTGAGACACTAAAAAATGTGTATCATAAGATTTCTAGATACTTATTTTTACATGGTAGTCATCAGGAAGCTAATGGAACTAGTCTTCATAATACTGATTTTGATTTTTTTCAGCTAAACAGCAATAACTGAATGCTGCCAACACCAGATCTTCCACAGCAGCTCAGCACACAGGAGAAAACTGGTAAAACTTGAATTTCAAGGTTTTTATTTTTAATTTTGTCAATTTAAAGCATGTTCTTAACCTCGGGGTCTTTTTTTCTATTCTTCCTCTTTTTTTTGCATTTAATTTTGTATCGAGTAAATTTTTTCTACTTAAACCAGAGCTTACCACAGCAAATGGGTATTCTTTGCTGGTGTAATCTTTCTCAGAGAGGCACAGGACAATCTGCTGAATCAACGTAATCTCTAATCTGCATCGTGTAATCTTGCAGCTGCTCTCT
>NW_010186002.1:0-4485 GCF_000695765.1 Mesitornis unicolor
ATTAATATAGTAATATATGCTAATTATATTAGTAGATATTGTACATAATTAACATATATTTTAAATAAATTGCTCAGATCCTGGTCTAATGTGATTTAATGCTCTAAGAAGCTGTCAATAAAACATTGCATCAATATGGGTCAAAAATATTTAGTAAAATTGTGTAATCTATAAAGTATTTCTATAGTTAATTTTTTCTCATCTATGCAGACTAATAATTCTACTGTTTCTGGTAACCATCACCGTAAGTCCATAAGACCTTTGCTTGATTCCATACACAGTTCAGTTCCTCTCCTTCCTGTCTCTTTCCTTAGACCTGAGTACAGGAACCCTTAATCGTGCTGAGTACCACTTTCTGGCATGAGCAATGCCTCTGATTTAAGTGCTGATTAACAATAGTAAGAGTCTTGTATTGGCACACCTTTATTCCAATGAAAGAAATCATCCCTCTTCAAAAGCAGTTAGGCACACAATGAAAATGCCTACATCTTTTTTATGAATGCACTATGGTGTTTTTTTTTCTGTACCTGGAATTAAAACATAAAGCATCAAAGGGTAAAGTCTTGTTCTTTTACTAACAAAACTCCTAATGACTCAACAGAACCATTATTTTATAGCTGAGCCATCTCTATTTGTAGTGGTATTCGAGGCTGATATATTTATCCTTTCTATGGCTATCTCTTTGTTGCCTACTTTATTTAGTTTTAATGTGAAAGTATTCACTGTTGATATGAACATTTTCCTAAAGTAGGAATATACACAAGAATGTGTGTTTGTTTAAAGTCATAGCTTTCATTTTCCTTTGTTCATCACTAGATAAAGAAAAAAAATCAAACTAATCACATGTGAGAATGACTTCTTGTGTACATTTTTGGTGTCTAGGAGACTGCAGAAACAGATTTCTTAAATCAGTCATGCACAAAAATATACATCTAATAGTACAGTACATCAGATGTAGCTAACGCACATACTTTTTCATGTAAGGATCTATGTCTGTCAATATTCAAAACTGTGCAGCTATATAAATAAGCACATGTATCTACTTCCTCACTAATTCACCAGTACTAATCACCATAGATCATACTTTTCATCTCCATTCTGAATGTGATTAGGAAGATTAAAACTGGAGCAGATACGGCATCGGACATGCTGGCAGGCAGTTTAGGCTCTCTTAGCACTTCTACAAACCACCTTCATGCTCCTTGCAGATCACTGATTTTCTCCAAGCCTCTATTTTCCTTCCCACTCAAGTTATCTCTTCTATTTCAAGCCATGAAATCTTTAAAGTGATCTTATTGTGTCTGTACAGGGAAAAACCAAATGTAGCTCTGATTTTAAAATCATCCTTAAACATCATAAACATCATTGTTCTAGAAATGCTTCTCCTATAAAATTTGTGATTATCTGTATTTGTGATGATGTGGATTCCTAAAGATTTTGTAGAATAGAATTAAGTTGCTCTATGCTCCTTAATCACTTTCGTGGTTTAACAGACATTGAAATCTTTTGCTTTTGTACTTTTGTTATTTATAAAACACATTTGTGTCATAATTTTCAGAAACCCAGTGTCATGGGTTTCTCTAAGACATCTTGTTATGATAATGATTTTAAACATATTTTATAAAATATATTAATTTTTAAAAATTCTATTTCATGTGAAACTTGCTTCCTTCTAGATTGTTCTTGTCCTAATTATGAAGATATTGTCTTCTCATTCACTGTTAATTTCAATTGTTGAAACTGGTGATAAAAAAGTTGATTTTCAAGCCTTTTAAATGGATCTTCCTTTTTTTCACCCAGCACTTGCATCTTCAGATTTTGTTCTAATAAGTGTACTGCAGCCATCATTCACATCTGTTCTAAGTTTAAATTACTGCTTACCATTAAGCAGGCTTTCAGCATGTAACCATTTATTTGCTTTGGCCTTTATTTGAGATAATGCATTATTTAGTAACATATATATTGGATTGGAGAAAAAGCAATTCCGTTTTTTTCTGGGCAAACGAAAGGTGAATTTTTCATGGGAAACAAAAACCGTGTTTAACAATATATTGACCATTTTGGTCAATAACCTTTTTCCATCTCTCAGGTAACTTCATCATCCCACGTTCAAAAAAGTTCTTATCTTTTTTGGCAAGAAGCAGTTCCAAGAACACTTTGATATTCTCATCTGCAGTGAAGGTTTTACCATTCAAGCTATTTTGTAAAGAATGTAACAAATGGCAGTCTGATGGTGCCAAGGCTGAAGAATATGGTAGATGTGGTAACACATCCCATCCAAGCTGCAACAATTTTTGACAAGTGACCAAAATTGTGTGTGGTCTAGCATTACCATGGAGAAACACTATACCTTTGCAAGTCACCAATTCTGGATGCTTCTGTTTGATGGCATCATTTAATTTATCCAGTTGACAACAGTACACATCTGAATTAATGGTTTGGTTCTGTGGAAGCAATACAAAATACACAGTACCATTGAAATCCCACCAGACTGACAGCATAACATTCCTTTGTTGAATAACTGCTTTTGAAGTGCTTTGAGCTGGTTAATAATGCTTGCTCCATGGTCTTTTTCATTCGTCATTGTTGCAGACAATCCATTTTTCATCACCTGTTTTCATACATTTCAAAAATGGATTGTTTTCTGTACGTTTCAAGAGACAATCACAGATATCAACATTAGTGAGATTAATTTCTTTGAGCTCATGTGGCACCCAAATATCAAGCTTTCTAATGTATTGTATTTGTTTTAAATGGTTTTCAACACTCGATTTTGCTATGATAAGATTATCAGCACTCTCTTGTTTTGTTAAATGCCATTTGGAGTTGATCAAAGCCTTTATTTTGTTGTTATCCACTTTGACTAGCCTTGCTGAGTGTGGTCCATCTTTAAAATGAGAATTTCTGAATTTAAATTTAGCAAACCAATTCTGACACTACCATAGTTTTAAGGCATCTTCACCATACACATCATATAAAGTTTTGTGAGCTTGCACAGCGGTTTTTCCTTTTCAGAAGTAATACAGCAAAATATGATGAAAATGCTCCTTTTCATTTTCCATTTTCAAATTGATGCCAAATTAATAAATGTTAACAAATGTGTACACTTTCTTCTTCTAAAACAATCTTGAATTGTCATCTGTCAAGTTACATGATGAATTTGTGGTTTAAAATGAAGTTAGCTACATGTATGGACCTTTATGTCCATTTCTTAAAAAAAACCGTAATTTTTTGGCCAACCCAATAGTTCACTGCTCTGGTGCCATCAGAAATTTTCATTTTTTCTTCTTTGGAAAATACAGTCATGAAAATACTGATATACAGAAAAATCCTTACAACTCTTACATCACTGAGGGTTTTTTTCTGTCATGTGCACTGATTTTTTTTAGATGAGCACATAAGGCTTCTGCAAAAGGTCAGTACAGCAGCTCAGATGCAGACTTTAATTTTCTAGCAGATGTACTAGGCTTTTACCAGTTTCCAGGAAATTATCTACTGTTCCTTTTCTCTTTGCCTTTTGGGAATTATGGATGTAATCCAAAGTACATTGGAAGTCAATGCTCCCTCTGTGAGGCAATTGCAAAGAATGAACCCAGTGATCTAATAGGTCTTTTCCATCTCTAATTACCATGCTCCTCTGAGCTCCAGTTCCATAGTGAGGTCTACCAGGTAATCTCTAAATGGCCTAAATAGCTGTAAGCTATTATTTTTCTTGAAAATAAGAGCTTGGGACATTGAATTCACAGCAGTATATTATTATGACAACACTGACATGTTATCTCCACTGTATCTAAGCATCAGTGAAACAAATAGATCAAAAACTGGCACTGATTTATTTACTTAATTAGTCAGTGCTACATTATCATGACCCATACTGAGACGCTCCTGCATATTCTATTAATCTCAAATGGATGGGCCTTTGTCTGTATGTCAGTTGTGCACCTTTCATCCTCCCAGTAGGATCAGCATTTGATGAGAAAAGTGCTTCAGTGTTTTCTGAAAGGCTTGGAAAGGTATTTCTAATGTTGCCTGTTTGTCCTTGTCAGCATGTAAATTAGTTCACAGCACATAAGAGTCTTAACAATCCCTTCTGGCTCTTCAGGGATCCTTTGTATAAACAATTAATTTGTTTTATTTAACTCTCTTGTCCTCTCTGTAATCACAAGAACAAATAGAGGCAATGCAATGACAACTAGAATTTGCAAATTCTGCTCTATAGTGAAGAAGCCAAATAATTTTCTTCTCTGGAATCTGGAGAAAAAAGAGCAGATAACTGAAAATCAAATATACTTTTTTTACAGGAAAGATACAGTCCAAGTAAAGCTAAAACAAGGGGATTTTGTGTATTAAAATATTGGTACATTAATAACATGATTTAAACTTGTACATATAAAATCTATGATTAACATTGCCTTGTTTAAAAATAAATTATGCTACCAGTCCAAGCAAGAGAACTATGAAATGCACATATTGAAGTGTTTTTAT
>NW_010186002.1:4516-28289 GCF_000695765.1 Mesitornis unicolor
TTCCCTACAAGGGTGTTCACAGTGGGCTTGATATTTTTGGATATTGAAAGACTTTTATTCCTTGCTCCTGCTACAGGGAATGAAATGCTCAGGGCTGTGCAGGCAGTACTGAGAGAAAAATATAATTTTTGTTCTCTTCAACCAGGTTTTTAAATAGATAACTGTCAAATAAAATAGTCATTAAATTCGGAATACAATTTTAATGTATTAATAAAATTTAGTACATCACAAGATAAAAGCAATTCTTAGTGCAGAGGAGACTCATCTGAACTGGAGAACAAACCTGTTGATCAAGTCTTGATTATATGTGAATCTGTTAGTTGTGCTCCATATAAAATTACCCTGTGTCAAACTGTGTAGTCTCCTTGAGGTGGTTTGGCAGTCTCGAGAGAGATATGGGTTATAATATCTATTTAAAATGACTTGCCATTTCAGAACACATAAGCAAAAAGACCTTTTATCTTCTACCCATATTTTTTTCTTTTCATATAAGGGGAACGTTTTCTCATTGCACAGGATTTACTACTATAAGCTAATTAATAGTTAAATATCTGGGGACATATCCTGTCAGATGAAGATGTGCAAGTCCCGTCAGACTTGGGTCCTAGGCAGAACTGTTCAAGGTGAAGAACTGTAACTATTCATGGGCAAGAGTAGTCTCTTTTCTCTTCCTTCATGACTGAATCACCAAAGCTGATGCGTTTGCACTTGAGGCCACTGGATATGTTCCACATCCTGGTCCTTGAGTCATTCACACTGCTTTTGTGTTTGATGCTACTTCTCCACTGGATATCTGCAGTTCTTCTCTGTTTATTCCCTTTTCCCTGTCTCCAGTAAATTAAACAGAATGTTACTCATATTACAATACCAATATGTGTTTAGCAGTTACAGCAGAACATGCAGAAAACAGAGATGTAACTTGAGTCACTTGCCATTGTTGTAAATATTCCATAAGTCAAAGTAACACTTTCTAAGTATTGTGTCATGGTCTAGAACACAGAACCTTTTGTTCTTATTAGAAAAAATTTGGTGAATCTGGGAAACCTTAATTCCAGTTACTTAGTGATTGCAGTGGTTTAGTGGACATAAATTAGTACATGCTAATGAATTGGTTCTACAAAAAATTCCTAAGCTCGTCAAGAAGGTGTTGCACAAGATATCTACTTAGGGCACTAGGCTTTGAGAAACAAACTTGTATTAAAGATTGCAGTCTGAGTTGTACAGTTTCTATATATCCTTGTGTAGGGAGCTGTTTTGCTCTTGGGGAAAATAGTTTTCTATTGTTGCTTGGCCTACATGGCACACCTTTGTTACTGCATCAGCTAGCAGAATGCCACTGATTCTACTCAATGATAAGGGCTAGTTTGACAGGTCCTTGCTCATTGCCAAGTGAGTTACTTCACAGAAAGTTCAAAAGAACAAGCAATTGCTGGAAAATAAGTGTGAAGGGTTTGTAGATGAGGCGGGTTGCTGCTAAAATTGCAAATGGAAGGATTGCAAGCTTTACCCTGGCCCTGCACTGGCTTAAGTGGGAAATTACCCATTTAACTTCAAAAGTTTTACAATTTATATAGGATGAACTTACCAAGTAACTTTCAACAGAACAAAATTTGTTCTGTTTTCCTAGAATGGCAGAGAAGACTTCCTGGAATGCTAGAAGAACTGGAAGAACTCTTTAAAAATCTGTTACTACCATAGGAAAGCTGCAACTGAAAATCTATATGAAGTATATGGTTGGTTTTCATGCTATCTGTACCAAAGAATCCATGTTGAAAGACTCCAGAATGTCTTAAACATTCAATAACAATGTAAACAGCCAGGTGGGATCCCCTTTGAAATAAATCTAAGTCCCTTCTCAAATATGAAAAAATATTCTTGAAGAAAATTGTCATGCATTCCTTCCAAAGCAGGACTTCTAAGGGTATAACTTATTCAGTCCAAGCGTCATTCTAACTTCTTTTCTAGACTGTTTTGTTGCAGTATCCAAGGAAAAGCAAAGATAGATACAGTACTATTTTGCCACCTAATATCCTGCAATTTATTCAATTCAAACATAAACATTTTCTCTGGACTGATGTCCTGGCAACATTTGCTGACTGGCCCAAATAAAACATGCTTGCTAATGGTTCAGAGTAAGGTTATTATGCCCATTCATTCCATTTTAGCATGGTTCTTTTATATCAGGTAATGGTAGTTAAGCACCAACACCTCTTGTCTCCTATGAGCCAATAAATGTCCAGCCACCACTTTTTTTTTCTTTTTTCTTTCTTTTAACTTGTAGCCTAAAATAGATAGCTAAGCAGTTCCTTTTCACAGGCTGGACAAAAAAGGCTTGCAAGATGTGGAATTAAGTTCAGTAGAAGCTGGCACTTATAACACAACAAACCAAGTTTTGTCCTTGTTCACATAGATGGGAGGCAGTACTGTAAGGACTCATAAGCACCTACTCTCATGAAAGTTCAGGGTGCTTAATTCTTTGCCTTTCAAAAATCCTTAAGGGATTCCATTTTTTTCAGTCAAGTTGCTGTATTTATTTCAGTGTAACAAACTGGAGTCAAGAAGACCCCATTGCAAAGCCCATTTAACTGTTAGTGTTAGCATTGAATTTAATTCGATTTAGACTAATGCCTAAGAGAGGAATCCACAGAAATGTGTTCATTTAAATTGTATTTTCCAGATGTCTATTTCCATTTTATCCTTTGTTCATATGTCAAAAGTTTAGCCCTTGAACTCTGAATGTTTTTAGAAGTATCTATTATAACTTAATCTGTTGTTTATGGATGTTTTTGCATTCATTTTTATTCTGTCTCAGTGAGCCAAACTGTGTCCATTACATGGTTTGAACATTTGACTCAGTGATAGTGAACGAGTGACCACATTTCAGTTTGCTGATGGTTATTTTTGAACTCTGCTCAGTAGGGAGGTAAAAGCATGTTATTTTAAACCTCTTAGTTTTGTGCATATAGATTTCCCCAACTCTCGTACTCAGTCCCACATTTTATAAAGCAGTTTAACTGGCAGGATTGGAAACACCAATGGCTAAGACATTATCTGTACACAAATTCTTATTAAAATGAGCTTTATTTAGTTAAAAAAAATAATGGGCTTTTTTTTTTCTTCAAAATTTAGATGTTAGTAAGATAGTTTGTGATTAGAATGTTTGTCTAGATTATTGTTAGATGCCAGTGGATTTTTTTAGAATTAATCCTAGGAATAAATATGGTAGGATAAATGCCAGCTATAAAGGACACCTTAGCATGTATATGAAAACAGATTAGAGTTTTAGCCTAATCTTTCTACCTGTTTCAGTTCCACTTAGAAGTTTATATGGATGAGACATTTTTTGTTTTCTGGCTTACTGTGCATTATAGTCTGCTGGAGAATTACTGAATCTCTGACATAGCTCATCCAAATCTGTGGTGACCTTTCCTGTAATCTTTCCTGTAAAACTGCTGTATATTTTGCAAAATTTGTCTTCTACAGAATCACTGTAATGCTGCTGAAGCAGCAAAAGCAATTAACAATCCTGTTGTTGCAGAACTATCTTCCTAAACAGTGTCAGTACTGAGCTTGTGAATTTAGCTGATAGATTATATCTTACCGCAACCTTCTGCCATTTTTAAATTCCAGAAATTCTCCTAACAGGCCTATACAATATCAAGACTCCTAAAAGTAAGCATCCCACGTAGTCCGTAAAAAAAGATCAAAGCTCTCTTCTATTCACCCTATCTTTTCCACAAAACAGGTGCAAGAGAGTTTTTTCAAAGCATTCATGTATTCAGGCATGAAAATTAAGTATGACACCTTTTCAAATATATCAGTAATTCACAAATTGTCTAAGGCTTGGGGTTGTGAGAGCTGGATAATGAGTATAAATATGAAATAATCAATTTTTCTTGTAGAGCTGTTTCTCTTTTGAGAAGACAAAATCTTTAAGTGTTGGTGGCTTGTTTATTGGGGTTGTTTTGAGAGAGAGAAAGATAAATTCTGCTTGGGAGGACTCTGTACTGTACTTGGTTATGAGACATGGAAAAAGCCATTGGGAGTGAAAAGACTGTGTCATCTAAGAGAAATGATGCACCCTTCTATGGACTTGTTTCACTTTTAGGGATATGTCTAGCTTGAGCACACGTGGCTGCAGGGGATACAGTTGGGAATAGGTGTTGAAATCAAGCTGATGGTATTAAGCTGCAAGCAGCTGACTCCAAACAGCAGATACACTCCCTCTGTCCTCCCCAGCTGAGTCCATCTGTCAGTTCTGCTTTGCAGTACTCCTTTCAAATGTTTCAGAGATCACCTGAATAAACAATTTTGCAACCTTCATCTTGACATATCCACATTGGTCTACTAATGCACCTTGGACCCAAACTTCAAGGTTATATCGTTCCACTCAGTAACGTTCAAAATCATCCGGTATCCAGAGCAGAAGCAGTCACTGACTTTCCAGACAGGCTAGATGGCCTGCTGTTTTTTCCCTCCCTGATCCCACTGAGCACTCTGTGTGTACTTTTCTAGTACAAACCAAGCCAAACCCACTTTGTGTTTGTTTTAGAGTAATCCTCTGTTTCACCTATTTGAACTCTCCTTCACTGTGACATTTCAGATGCTTAGGCACACTGGTGGCTGAGTAGCTCCAGTCCGTCCTTTCTGTGTGAAGTGAGGGTGTTAGGTTCTGTGTAGTACTGCTGCGTGGAGAACAAAATCATGCAATTAAAAAATCCAGAGTTAGCCTTTGGATGTTATTACTGTAAAATATGGTTCTGGACTTCAAATTTGAGGCCCAAGAGGTTGTTGCTCCCATTCTGACCCTTAATTACCAGTAGTTTGGCTCATGTAACCCAAGGAGGAAAACAGAGGGCATCTCCCTTGTGATTCAATTTAATCTTATATCAACTCTAATGCCTAGGTTTGGGGTTATTTTTTTAAAAAAAAGATAAGATAAATGCTAGCACTAGTAGACTACTCACGTATTAGACACTTACAGCAAAACTGTCTTGGCAAAAATAATTATATATATAAGATCTTGCATCTTTTCTTCCTTCTGTAGCTGCTGCTGATAGAAGGCAATCACTGAAAAGAAGTTCTTGGACAATCACTGCACTTATTTTGAAGCATTAGCTGCCTTTTAGCAACTTTCTTCCAGATAGGAGCATCCACCTCAGTTATTAAAATGTTGGCTGTAGTATCAAACCAAGACATCTCATATGCCAACAGTAACACCCTGTATATTTCCAATAGGTGAAGCAGTTGTTTTTTTGGAATTATTTGTAATTCCTTTTGAAAACAAAAGACAAACAACAGATTTTTCCACAATCATCGTATTAGTATGCAAAACTTCTTTGGATTACCAAACTAAGTCTGTTTTGATATAGGTTAGTTAATCCCAAAATTCAAGACAGGCTCAAGAAAAACATAAAGCTTTGCAGACAGTAATTTAATCGTTTATGGTTTGACTGAGGAATCAGGTAAATCTGGTATTTTTGGCAAGGTTTAGTCTGTGAAAATTATTTTATCAGAAACATCAACGTGAAACATCAACTGACTTAGGAAGTTGTTTCAGCAATGACCACTGTAGTTCACTCAAGTCTCAACCTCCTGAATTGTGCTGGACATCTATGTAGCCATGTCTTTTATGTTGAGACATGCTAACTAAAATGCTCGTCAGGATGAGGAAACAGAGTCCAAAAAACTCCAAGAACTGTGTATTCAGCAGATGCTTAAAAAAATCCAAACAAGCAAAAATCAAACAAACCACAGGAAAAAAAAAAGCAGTGCAATTTTAATCAGTCTCAATAGCTACTTTGTTCTATATAAAAGTGTGCTGTGTTGATGCATATGCTCTTTGAGAAAACTCACTAAGTTGAGAGTGCTTTTGAGTGTGCTGAGTTCTCGTCTGTGATTTTGCCCAACTGAAAATATAAAAAAAAAAGGAGAGTAGATATATAGCAAGTTCTCATTTTAGTGAGGTGAAAGAAAAGGCCCTCAGGATTTACACATTCTTCTACTAGAACTTTCCAACTGTTACCCATTTCACAGTAAGGTCATTTTACAATTTGTGCTCATCTTTGCCTGTGTGGAACTTACCTCTTTTGTCTTGCATAATTTACATTTGCACAGGTTTCAGTTGGTAGATGCATGATTATTTCTATTTACTCCATTTCTGCTAGTTTATTCTTTCCAAAAAGCATATTAAAGTTGAATCAACTTTTCTTGTGAAATAATATGTCTACCTTCTTTAGGAGACATATACTCTTTGCTCCTTCATTATATTAAATAGCTTTACTTATTACTGAGAAGAACACATACTATAAACCAATTGTCCTTTTACAAAAAAAGTAATTCCTCAAATAAACCTCAAACTGCTTTTTTATGGAGGTCCAAATCTAGTGCTCAAAGTTGCAGTGTATCTTCATTTCAGTGTACTTTTCTCTGGGATTATCTGAAATGTTTCCAAATTTCTGCAATTTCTTCCTACTGCTATCGCATGCTGACTAGTCAGGACCAATAAACTATGACTGTTTGGGTTTTTTAAACTTCTTTTTTATAATATTTTCATCCCCTTTGTCCCGGTTTGAGCTAAATAGAACTAATTTTCTATTTAGTGATTTTACTTTTCAGCTAAGTCTCTTCGAAGTGACTGTACTTTCTGAAACTAATGTCATGTTTTTTCCAGACAGTGTTCACTTCTACAAATGATAGTGCTTTTATGATATGTAAACATGGCAAGGCCACTGTCACACCATGGGTACCGTATCCCCCCCTGTGGGGAGGAGTGGACAGGACAGATGACCCAAAACTGACCAACTAGGTATTCCATCTCATATACGTCATACTCAGTATAAAGCTGATCATGAGGGTCTTGTCCCTTCCCCTTTCTCTTGCTCTTCTTCTTTTGTCTCCTGCAACGGCCGAGGTCTGAACAGAACCCTGCTAGTTTGTCTGCCTCCAATTCTGATCCATGTGTTCCTGAATCAAGTTCCTGCATCCTGCTCCCCCCTGCTGCTGTGTCTAGTCTGGGACTTTTCCAGTGCCCTGCTCCACAGAGCCTCTGGTGATGTACTTGTCATTGGGGATGGGCGGTGGGGGGAGAATTTTATATTGATTTTGTGTATATATTTGTACATATTTCTATCTATTTCATTATTTTTCCTATTTACATTGTTATCCTGTAGTATTAATATTATTGTTTCACTAAATCTGTTAGTTTTCTTTTCCAACCTGCAAGTTTCTCTCCCTTATTCTCTTTCTATTCCCCTCCTGGGACAGGGAGAGGGGTTTAATAGAGAGCATCTGTCCAGCATTTAGTGGCCAGTTCAGTCCTAAACCACAACATACTTATACCATTCATCCTTGCCCTGTCTTCCCCTCCTCTCTTCTCCAATAAAGTATGTCTTCATTCCTTTAATTTTGCCTCTGCAGGAACAACTGTTTAGGAGGTTCCACACTAACAGAAGAAGAGCAGTAAACAAGGACAATATTACTTACAAACTAAAATTACCAATTTTCAAATTTATTTCCTGTTGTTTCTATTGATAATGCATGATGAGTGACTGCACTCTGGTAAAATTATTTACACGCAGAACTATTAATAAAGCACAAAAGAGAAAATGTAGCAATTTAACTTACCTAGTTCATATTTTAGATGGGTTATGTTTTCACTAAAATTCACTGAAATGTTGAAGTTCTTCTCTACTTATTCAATACTTCACTACTGTTTGCTGTATGTAGTATTTCTGTTTAACAATTCAGTTTACTATTGTTATGAATACAAAGCTCCAAATTGTATCCATGAAATAAATTTATTTTGGAGTTGCTTTAAATTCAGATATAGTTCTTCCTAATCTGAAATATGAATTGGAACAAAACCAAAAAAATCCCTCCTCCAAGTTGCAGATGTGTTGTGATAAGTCCTGATGGAATCTTCTGTTTATACAGACACTTCTAAGACTTTTATCCTCAAATGATTGGTCTAGATTGATAAACATCTTCAAAATTCCTTTTGAAGAAAGTATAATCTTATGAAGCTCTTGAAGGATCCATAACTTTATATCTAGTCATGTGTAGATTGCTGCAACTAGCCATTCCAGCTGCCTGTTTGTGCTGTGCTTTGTACTGCCTTTGATCTTCCTGGTTCTGACCAGACTGGAAAAGAAGCATGAAAATATTGAAAAATAGACTGTTTCCATGGCATTTGAGGCCCAAGAAGAACAAGATGTACCAGACATTTTCTGGAAAATTGAGAGATTTAGTCAAATTACACTAGTCACCTAAACAGCTCCAGCTGCACTGGCTTTTATTATGAGAACAGTACATAGGGACCACAGCTGGTAGGTGTTCCATATAGGAATTGTTGTAAGTGCAAAAATAGAGTCAGTGCCCTTAACAGTTTGGTCCAAGCTAAATATAATATGAAAAAAGTATGCAATGTGCAAAAAGAGGAAGTTAAAGAACTATACACTATGTTTATAAATTATTCATAAGGTATTTTTATTATTGCTAATAAATAGAGTGACATTTTTCTACCTTAACTCAGCTCTGTCACACTCAAGTGTTCTTCCATCAGTCTGGCCTTGAGATAACATTTGAAGGAAAGGAATAAAGTATCTTGCTGATCATGTTAAGCTATGTGCTTAACTTCAAAATAGTATACGGAGGCAAATAAACAGCATGCTTCATTATGGGGGTACATGTATGTGTATGGAGGTGTCACTGGCATCAGGTAACCAGCACAGCAGATAGCTGTGGGTTCTTCAACATCTTTTAACTAATGATAGTACTTTATATACCCAAATACATGTACAAATCTATGTTCTGTGTATCAAATGCATATTAAAAAACTGCTATTAGCACTGAAGAATACCAATACTGGCACTTAAGGAAGTCTAGGCAAATTTAATGGATAAGTTTTGTCTGTTCATTTGTGTGCAGTGTTATGATAAAATCCTGATCTGCTCTCTCACAGATTAGGGATATCCACATGATCATTCACTTAAACATTAACTGTTAAGTTTTTGGTTTTATCTTCTTCACCTCTGAACTACATTCATCCTCATTTTTGAGAAGCAGTTAATAATTTCCAGACAGCCTTTGCTACAGCACCCATCACAGTTGTTTAGTGTTTCATAGATATTCTTTTCTTTACACAATGATTCACCACAGTAAGGCAATAGTAACATTCCCCACTTAGAAACAGGAGCTGTGTCAGAAAGAGATTATGGTTAAAATTATTCATTAATTCTGAATGTGTAAGTTAATTGTGAAGAACCTTAGTTCTTATACCTGTTGTTCCATAATTGCTTGTATATTCAAGAACAACTTCAGTTGCAAATATGACAGCATATAACTTCTGAAAATAATTTTTCAATCATCAAGGAAAAGTTGCATAATTAATGACTACCTGTAAAATGTTTGGTTTTGGTTTGAAATGTTTTGGTTTGAATTTTGTAGAAAAGATAAATAAGGAATACAGTGTTCCTGCATATCATTGTTGCTTTAACCAGGAACCTTTGCTTTCTTTTCCTTCCTTTACTCTTTCTATTTACTAAACAATATTTCAGTGTTTGCAAATAATTATTGTTCTTACAGACATCAGTTTTCTTTTTTACAAAACTGATATTTATTCCTGTAACAAAAGTATCCTTTGATCTAAAAGATGTACAGCATCTATGGAGGGAATTAGTGGTCATTGCAGGAAAAATGTAATAAATACTCAGAAGAAGAATGAATTAGGAATAAAAAGACATCCTTAATATCAACATCCACTGAATTAGGCATGCATGACTTTGAAAACTTATGTTAACAAAATATTACTGTATAGATAATTTCCTATTAAACTCAGAGAACTCAGCAAGGTTGTTAATATGGCACCGTCTTGATGTCCATACTGATCACCTTTAACATTAGGACCCTTTAGGATGCCATCAGTCACACAAGATTCTGTTACTTGAACAGGCTGTATGAGGTTCACCTAAGTAAGGAACTGTCATTTCCTAGGTACAATGCTAGAAAAGAATGCAAAACTTTGCATCCAGATTTTACAGATATTATGTGACAACAGAACCATGAGGTTTCAAGTCTAAAGTTCAAATTCAAAGCTTAAGGGTAGTGTTCACTTTAGTACTCCAGCCTGTTCCTTTCACTTTTTCCAAGAAAGATTTCATCTATCCCAGACAGTTTATTAATGATTTTTCCCTGTCTCTGTCTCACCTCTACTTCTGATTTCTGTCCAACTGTTTTTCAATCTAGACCGTCTCAAACTCCATTACTTTTTCCAGTGTAGTCTTTTCTTGCTCATCAGGTCCTAGTCTCATGTCTCCAGACTCCCCATTACATTTGCCTGTGCTTTGCATACAATCCCAGAAAAATGTGTGATAAGTTAAGGAGTTTTCTTTGAGACTTTGAAAGATTTTCCTTTCATCTCCAGTCATTCGAAGAGTCCTATTTCCCTTTACCTTGGGTTCTGTCAAACCATTTCTAGCCCTCCCCACCTCCCTGCTTGCTTCTATTCCTGACAAAGGTATCTTTGGCCCAAACAATATCTGCAAAGACTGCTTCTGTCTCCTGGTTACTTGAATTGCAATAAGAAAAAGGTTGCCTTTGAGCAAAACTCAACTCCACCCAGTCAGAAATAATAACACTCCAGAGATACAACTGCAAGAACAGATTTTGAGAACAACAGTTCACAATGTTTTGTAGATGAATTTAATTTGAGGAATGTAATAATATTACTTGTTTTGCTGGGTTTAACTTTCTGCACCCTGCACATGAGAACTGTTGTTGTCTTGTTCTCTTGCTTGCCCGGAGCTATGGCTGCATAAAATTTGATCCCATGAGCCAGATCTAGTGTGGGTAGGTAGAGCTTAGGCATGTGAGGCCCACCCATGACAGGAACCACTATGAGGCATGCCCCATACAAATCTAACCTTCTGGAATCGCTCTGTGTCCTCTCACAAGTTTGAGAAAAAATAAAAGGCAATTATTCGAAGTTTTAGAGCCTGCAGAAATGTGGGTAAGTTTACTAGAATAAGGAAAATAAGTTATATTCTCGGCCCGCAAGCTGTCATTCTGTAGCATGTCGTGTCCCAAAGAATGAGTACCTTAGTAAAAAGAGAAAAGTTACCAGAATTTTCACACATGGACAAAAACTTATGTTTGTCACTGGCCTCTTTCTTGGAAACAGCTGAGCTGTTTCTGCTGAAATTTTCCAGAAAAAGGTCATCCTAAGGCTAAAGCTCAGCATGGACAATTTCAATTCAAAAGATTTAAGTGTTTCCAAGTTATGAACAACTTAAAACTCAGTCTCACAATATGAAGCGTAGGCAATTCTAGCATATAATAATAATTCTAGCATATAACTAAGGTTTTATGTACATGTTTTTCCACATGCATATGAAACCTCTGGATAGTGCTCAGTTACTACTGTCACTGAAAGCAGTTCAAGTAGTATCTTCAGTTTAGCAGAGCATGCTTAGGCAAGTGCTAAGCAACTGAGAACTCGTCAATTTGTACAGTATCTTCCAATGCTTTTCAGTATTTTTTAATGTGAAATTGTAAAACTAATGGTCTAAAGCAGTATGCTTATTTCCTTCAACTAAACTCTGGGCTATTTTATTGAATATTATTGTCACAATTTAGATGAGGGCGTTTTTTGGTTTGGGTTTTTAAACACATGTATTTGAAGAGTGGGTGAATATGTATACAAAGCTGTGACAGACAATTGTTCAGTACTTACTTGCCTTGCTTCAGGTAATAATCTATTTCAGATTGGGAAAGATGTTTTGGACAGCTGATCAGGAACATCCTCATGTACAACAAAGTGATTTACCACACACCCCTCATGCTTTTCCTCACTTAGATTAAGATTACTTGATCTTTTTATTTTTGTAAATAATAGCTTTTTCATGTGTTATAAAAAGCACTCACAAAAATCCTACACTTCATATTCACAGGTAAATCTCTTTGGTAGAAATTAGAAGAGAAAAATAATTACGCAGTTATGCAGAGTGTAGTACAATGAAGGAAGAATCAGCAATTTTTCAACATTTGTGCATTCAGGTAATCAGTACCCTACCTTGAAAACTACAATGAGTCTTGCCCCTTGACCGTAATGATCATCTCAGTTTTAGCCACTTATAGTTCTGCCCATAATTTTCTAGTGTTGGCAAACCAGGGAACTCACTGACCACAAAATGCTCTAAACTTTTCTGCTGTTGTGCTATGACAGCATTCATAATAACCACTGAACTGGTAGAATATTTGAACTTTATTTTTCTAAGCCTTCGTCCTTCAAACATATTTAGATTACATCCACACACATCCTTAACTTCCTCTACAAGAAATAGTCCTATCAAATCAAATGTTCAGTAATATAAAATACTTAATTTCAAATTTTAACCTGTAGTTCCAGGTTTGTACACATAGTTGTAGTCCTAAAGTTCAAGCTGTTGGGAGCTTGAGCACCTGCACACTGTAATATTAAATTTCCAGTCACCACATTCTCTAGGAGAGTCTGCTGTGCAGGATCATGTGTCCTGACTCCTGTTTGTAATACACAAAATGAGCAAAGAGACTGCCTGCAAGCAGCTCCATCAAAATAGTTCATGAATATGTTTTCACCCCTCAAAATATATGAGGTCGTTTCAAGTAGCTTGCACAGGAGAGAAAAACACTTACATTGTACTAATTTCAGAAATTTCTGTAGAACAGGCCTTATGCAGTGGTTTGGTTTGGGGACTAACACACCTGGGACACCCGAAAGCTATAGGAAGTTACCTATATGACCATGGGAAGTATCAAGAAAACTCAAATGGAGTGTAGCAAGATGTGGTTCCTGCTTTCATCCAGCCTCCCAGGAAAATGCTCTTACCAGCTTATGGCAGAGCTGAGTACCTGCTCTCAAACTCTGTTGGAGCTACTGCGATGAATAAATAACTAAACATTCAGTGGAGCAGAAGCTAGCTGAAGATAACTGTTGTGTAGGGTCATCCTCCAACTTTGTGGGACATCAGTTGCTTTTTCCATAAAACTCTTTCAGTGGAAATTTTCTAGCTTGTAGGCCTTTATCACCCCTCTCCATTTTTCTCCAAAGCCTTGTTCTGAAGTAAAATACTTCCACTGACCAAAAATTGCAAAGATTCCTAATGATTGAACATTGTCTCAACTGAGCTTTGGAACTCTTCAATGACTTTCAGAGTGTGCTATGTGTTTACTTTTTTCATAAATCATATTGACTAACCCATGAGACTGGGCATAAATGTTTGCCAAAAAAGTCAGTGGAAGATCTTCCATGAAGTTCACTGTGCAGTGTTTTGGACGTGTTTCCAGAGTCCAGATTCTAAAGATTGGATAATCCCCATTGCCATTACTTTATTAACTTTCTCTGTCTGCCTTTTCCCCTCCTCCATCAATGTGTCTTGACTTATGTTAGGCCCTTGTCATGCAAAATAATAGTTATGTGCCTAGTTGCGTGCAGGATCAAAATTTAACTTATGCAAGATGAAACAAGTAGGAGTCATAAGAGTCAGAAAATAAGGAAGGAAAAATGAGGTGTTCAATAACTATTTCAAAAGTACCTCTGTATTGTCTTAATCCCCAATTTACAAAGTAAATTATAATATAGAATATAGAAAAGACTGAATACGGAATATAAAATATAGATTCTTTTTTCATGAGTAAAAAAGGATATAAATAACTATCAAGCATCTACTTAGGTTTTAATCTAACTCGTAAACTAAATTACTACCAAGGATATCATCAAATTATTTCAGCCATTGGAATTATCTCTGCTATATGTGTCTGTGTAATTTCAATTCTGCTTGCAGAAACAGTTAATACAATTTAGCCATGCCATTCATTTGCTTTAGAAGTTAAGTATATATAACAGAACTTAGCTTCCATAGTTCTTCGTGGGATCTTTCCTTGAAATTTATTACTCTGTTAACACTAGTCTATTTAGGTAGAGGTGCTGAAATAAGATTTACTAAAATCAGTAACCTTTGATGAGGGTAAAGCCATAGTGATTTTCAGGTTTCTGTAGTTTGGAAACTAAAAATGAGATTACTCTACATATCTTATTAGGTTTCTGACCATGGTTAAGTAAGTCTGACCTCCATCTTGTTTGCAAATTTTCAAGAGGCAAAGTTTTAATATCTTTTTTTTTTTCCCCTTAAAATGCAAGGACTTGTAAATAACATAACAATTGGATTAAATTACTAGTGTGGAAAGCACTGAGAGATATAAGTACATAGTATGTACTTATATACATAGCTTTGTGGAAGCTGAGTTGACGGAAGCTGAGCTGGCGGTATGCTTAAGCAATATTTAATTCAGTGAAAATCAACAGTACTTTCTATGACAACATGTTTGAGAAGCAGGATGTTTCAAAGACTTCACACTGGAGTGCCTTGGGGCATGATCACTTTCATGTATAAACCTCCTTAAGTTGTTACTTTCTATTTGTAAATATATAGACCTTCAGTGCCTCAGCTACTGAGTAAAACAAATTAGCTTTAAATTTATTAATAGTTAGTCCTACTTCCATAATCCATGATAACATTTAGCTCTTCCGTGTAATGTCTTTCTGTCACTTACTGATTCCTACCCTTCCTACAGTGAGACTTGGGGAAGTATGGATAGGTTGCTGGGTTTGAGGACCTCTTTCAGTAAGCAAACCAGTGTTTGCACCATGATCTTTTCTTCTGCAGGAGAAATTGAAATTTAATTACAATTCTTTGGAGAGATATAAATAGCAAAAGACAAAATTTGTATAAAATAGTTAAGATACAATGAATATAACAAATGATGTGTGAACATCTTGAGTTAGCAGACAGGAAATACACTTCGTAAATAGATTCTTTTGCTTCTCCTTAACAAAATATCTCAGCCTCTACTTCTAAGAAAGTAGAAGCCAGACACCATCCTTATACAATGTTAATAGCTTTACATCTCATTCCTTCTGATAAGTTTCTTAAGTGATTTCCTATTTATTTTAAAATACATGAAGGCTTTTTTTTTTTACTTTGCAGTTTATTCAAATGAATGACATATTTGTACCTGTGTACAGGTACAGTGACAGATCCTTGCAGTAGTAAAAGAGAGTGACCCCACTGATTTTGGTGAAACAAGTCCACCAGTATAGAACTTGACTTTCTGTCTTCTTCCAGTCTGCTTGTAAACTTGGCAGAGCACACACACGTTTTGTGAAGCTGGCAGAACTGCCAAATTCCAGTCTTTTGCTTAGGGAGTGAGGCACCTTTTAGCTTCAGTAGTACAGGATGTAAAAAGAAAGCACATCCCAACCCTTCAAAAAACTGTACTTTTTAAAGTACACACAGTTTTCTTAAAGAGTTCACACCTAAGGCATGTATCTACAACAACTGTGCCGCACAGCTGGGAGAAAAATGTATTTCTCAAGAACAATCACTGTATACAGTATACCGTCAATGAAAAGATTTAAACTTTCAGTATGCAACTATGATGTTAGCAAGTTTCAGGTTCTTTGAAGCAAATTCTTCCATTATTTCAACTCATTGTATGGACTGCACACCTTAACCACTGTAGGACTTCCAACATGAGGTCAGGCCACACTCATAGTTATTAGGAGAATGGGTATAGTTGACCAAATACTAATACATCTGCATAAAATGCATGCATATAGTTCACAAACACAGTTAAGAAAGAGGTACATACTGAATCTTTTTCTTTTATAAGTTCACCTGTGCATGAAACTATGCATGCCGAGTTTTACTAGAGTATCTGGTGTTCTGATGTATTGCTTTTTATTATGTACTCTTAAATAACACTTCTGCACTAAGCCAGGACATCAGTTCTTGAAGAAGCTGGATCATGCTGTCTACTTGATTTGAAAAAGAATCTGAGGTTTTCTAAATGGTCTAGTGCTAGAGCACTAGAGAACAGATTTTTAGAACGAGCTGGTGATGACCAGATAATCAAACACCACAGCTGTTTGAATTTTAGGCTACAAAATGGTTTTAGCATTCAGGCAAGTCTAAGCCAATTCTTGGAACTCTAGGAAACCACAGCTTCATATTGCTGCTGGATGTTATCCTACTGAAAAGCTGTTTTGTAGTTTCAGTAAGATGGGACCGCTGAGAAGAGAATGAAGAAAGCTCCCAGTAAGCCACAGAAGAACATTCAGGGAAATGCTGAGTGTTTACTGCTTAACAAGAATTTGAATGTGTGGAAGATGGCCACTGCACTCTAAGGAAATGCTGACAAAAAGCAATGTTTGACCAAGGCAAGAGAGTATTGGAGGGCAGGGACTAGTCTGCCTATATGTTAATAAAAACATCGGAGAAGATCCCTCTTTTTCTTTTTTGCACCCGAATAGACTCCGATGAGGCTCTTATAATTCAGTTGTCCCTCCACTGTCCCTTATCCATACCTGCAGCAGTTGCTTTTGATGACAAAAATAAAGTTTATTTTCCACATCCATTCAGTCCTTGATTGAATTTCCAGGAGTGCCTGAAAAATGAGAAATTCCAGACAGAAAGGACAGAGTCTTTGGTATCTGTTTTCTTCACTGGATGTGTGATGGAACTCATATCTTTCTTCAAATGTTCCATTGTGCTGCCTTGAGATAGGACAGATTTTGTTGGTATTTTGACCTTGACAAAAGTCAAACCATTAGCCTCCCTTGGGAATGTTTGTAATGTGCATACTGAAATGTGTATATCTTGACAAGAGTGTTCTTGAACTCCATAAATTACATTAAACCAATGAGAACAGAAATATAAGAATCAGACTACTACATTGCCATACAACATTATTTAATAACCCTGTATAAGAAATGCAGAATTGGAACATTTGTGCCCTATATATCTTGGCAAAATATTTTCCAATTATAGTTTTAAAGTCTTGTTTGCATTGTTGTTCAGCCTTTATCTCTCTTGTTTACAGCAACAATATTCAATAAGGAAAATGCTGAGCGGCCAATAAATGGTAAAGGGAAATATAAAAGTTAAAAACTGAGTTTTTTAAATCTAATCATATTTTATGGTCTTTTTAAGGTATATAGAACTTCTATAACTCAGTGCCTTACTCTGTTGAAAGTAATTTATAGCAAGGCTGAGAATTCAACATTTTTATTTCAGTTTAAAATGTACAGCAGATCCATTCACTAAATATTCCTCACTATAAATTGGTCTTTAAATTGGTTTGCCTTGGGGAAAGGCTATAAGTGGTATAAACTCATCACAACAGCTCACAACTACAGCTTTAGTGTCTGCAGTCTCATTATTTACTCAAAATATCATTTTTACTGTCATCGTGCTCTAACATGGCCTGCTTTGCCACCTCTGCCTTTTCTGGTTAGGGAACGGGAATCCCTGCAGTGTGAGTTTTGGACAGTGTTGAGGTGTAAGCAGAGTTTCAGATCACCTACAGCCACTTTGGAAATGGGCATAATGAGCAATCTGAGGTAGAAAGAGGAAGCATTTTGCTGAAGTCTGTGGACAGACAGTGTCACAGATGGAATGTAAACTTGAGAAGTACAAATTTCCAAACTCTAACTAGTTCATCCAGACTGCATCTCCTTAGATGGAATCATAGATTACTGTGGAAAAGATTGCAGGAAGGGTAAGAAATAAGGCTGAGAGAAAAAACATGTCAGAAATCTACATTTTACTGATGCTCAGCACAAGTAAAAATGCAAAAGTGATCAGCAGTGTTGATAGTCAGACTTTTTGGGGACTCTATGTTGATTTTAATCAGCTTTCTTGCCCTTTTTGTTTTCATACAGAATAGACAAATGAACAAATAAATCCTGATTATATCTATCTGTCTAGCTTCTTGCCTTCTTTGTAGTGTGTTGTGCTGCCAGTGTTTTAAGAGGGGACTCCTCCACAATGTTTTCCTCTTATCAGATGTGCATGTCTTTGCAAAAATAAAAGGCAAGAGAATGGGTTCCCATTCCTTTCTGCTCCTATTAAGAAAACATGGGTATTTTTTGTCCTTGAAATCAAAATCACTAGGCAAATAAACGCTGTGTTGGAAATGTTAGTCTGTGTTTCTGAATTCTGATACCAACTATGCTGATGACAATATGTGATACCAGCATATAGACTTAGGCAGGGAGAAACCCTATAAAAGGTTGAGAAGGCACTCATCGCAGAAATATTTTGAAGACAGTTATTTGGATAACTCTGCTCTCCAAAAGCAATCCTCTTCACATTCAGAGACTGGTGGGGACCAGCACTGTTTTGTTCTCTGTTTAGAATAGCTTACCAGCTGATGCTGGGACTTTGAGTCTCTGGCTAACTGGATTATAGTAAGTGCTCACTGATGTGGTGGTCGGAAGCCCAGGCTTGTCTTTAGTGACATGATTGTCTTCTGTGCTTTATTGTTGAGTCCTGCTCATTTTCATTCTGCTTTCCTGACTTAATAATAATAATCATTAAAAAGATAATCTTCTCTACAGAAAAATTCAAGGGCACCACACATTTAATGACTACAGCTCTCTGGGCTAAGTATTTACCAGGGTGCTAAAAACTGTCACACCTTCTCAAGCAGGACGGTATTCAAAAATTAGTTTCCCTAGCACTGGCAGAAGTGTTCTGTTTGGGATTTAAGAAGCAAAATTGAAGAAGCAAATCTTCTTTCTTTGACTACATTATGGGAAAAGTTTGACGGAGAGACTAAACTAGAAAAGACAGTTCAGGATACTTTCTGACCCAGCTCCTCTCCTGAGCATTTTCAATAACTAATGTAGGCATCTTCTTGCTCACCATTCTTCTCCCTTTTACGCTGCTAATTTTCCCCATGATTCTTTGTATCTAAGTTGAGATTTGTTAGGAGACTAAAATTAGGCCCACTTTTGCCAGATCTAAGTCTTTTACAACTCTCAGACTATTTTCCTGGCTCTTTTCCTTCAGCTAAATCTGGTCTACAGTAGCAAAAGCCTAAGACAGCTTCCTGTCAAATCTTTGATCTTTCCTTAGTGAACAAAATATGCTGATATCTAATATTTCTGCAATCCTACTTCTCTACAGCAGCATTACTTAAGCCAGTGTGGTGATGCACATTTTATTTCACTTACATGAAACAGAAGAGAAGAAAAATTACATCCAACGATAAAGCAGTGCTTTTATTGCTCTTTTAAAGGGCTTGTTACAAAACAGCTGTAAGTAGACTGAGAACTTTCTAATGCCTGAAGCACCAAGGAGTTCTTTCACATGCACATGTACATAAGATAATTTGCTTTAAAGTTTAAATCTTTCCCTGAGATCATGATTTATGGCTAGGTGTTGTCAAGACTCAACAACTGTATTTTTTTTCGTACTGTTTTTCCTTGAGAAATCGCAGTTATGAAGCCTGAGTTTTTCAAGCTTCCTAGTGAATTTGCTTCTCTGTCTTCTTATAACACACTGACTTGTGCAAAAATGACTGCCTGACCTTGCTCCCACCTGCGTTGTCCAGTTCACTTTTGCATTATTTATTCTTCAGTCCTCTGCCCAAATCTTATAGGCTTCACAAATAAAACTGAGAGCTCAGAATATACTACTGGGATACTCATTCTGTTTAGATAACACTCTTGCAGAGTTACAACCGAGTGTTTCATGTTATTGAAAACTTTTTTAACTAAGCAATGTGACTTTGTGTTCTACAAACACCACATGCTTGAAAGCGCTTGCTGTAAAAGTGACTGGATGGACAAGAGTTGAGAGAATGTTCTTTAAATGATGTACTGGTATTTTTCTGGTGAAAGAATATAAAAAACTACAAAACTACTTATTTTCTTACAAATGAAGATACCGCCATGCTTTATATTTAATGTAGCACTATTAGAGGCATGAAAATAAAAATGTGCACAGATGTGAACAGACCCATATGACCAGCTTCTAGTTAATATCGCAATTTAAAGCTTTGATTTAAATGCAGAGCAAAATGTTTTCTTTATATAGTATACATCTAAATGACATGCTATCCCTCAATAGGAATCTGCTGGGCAAGGACTTGGAATGTTAAATATGTTACTAGGTTCGGAAAGGATTTTCTTGATATTAAGAAACAATGTGTTCCTGCATTAGTCTGAATGAAAAACATCTGTAGAGGACACAGTGATGATCTGCTAGATTAAGTGACAAACAAACAAATGATTGCCCACAGTGATAAGCCAAAGATCTGCAAGGCTCAACAGAGTTTTAAAGGTCCTAGTAAAGAAGACATCATCAGAAAAGAAAATCTCTCAACTTCTAGCTGAGCTCAGGAATTTTATCTAATTTCCACAATATATGAATTAGGTCAAAAACACTGGTCTGACTATTACTATATATTTAACCATTGTCCACATTTGCTTTCAATGTCTGGCTTTCAATTTTAGCTTTTAAAAAATGTATTCTCTCTCTGCATGGAGCGATTCCTAAGTCTGAGACCAGCTCTTCAGCTGGCCTCCAGTGTCACAGCTCTGCTGGGGTTGTGGTTCCTTCTCCTCCCTTTTTGAATCTTTACTGGACGAGCAGCAGTGAAGCTTCTTGGTTTCCAGCTGGAAACAGAATTCTCTGAAAAGGTCTAGAAGCAGATTTCTAGACTTCTCTATAAAGACATGATTGCTCATCCAGAACAACCACCTCAGGAGAAATAAATAGACTTTTAGCAACTAACACACAATACTATTATGCATAAAGACGTAATTAAAATTTTAATTGACCAGGAAACTTGAACACTACAAAATTGTTTAATAGAAGTTTTCAATTCAGCTTACAACATTTTAAAATGAAACAGTTTTTAACTCAATTTTGGGTTTTGCAGCAAAAAATTTTTTCATCTCAGTCATTTCAGGTGTACAATTCTGAAGCCAAAAGATGTGTCTTCCGTGCTTCATTGTCTGATCTAAGAGTAAATGACTGACACGAGAATTTGTTGCAGTTGTTGCTTTATATTGGGCAGAGATACCACTGCTGAGTCTCACAAAGGAATGTCTGCCTGCAGTAGTACCTTCAGTTTGTATTAGTCCCTGGAATGAAAACTGAGCTGTAATTCAGAAAAGTACTGAGCACTTGCATAATGTTTAGTAATTCTTTGTCTCAGGAGAGTAGGTATTTAGGAATTGTTCAGTGCTTAAAAATAAGTATTGCTGAACTTGCTGCTTATTTTATGCGACCTTATTGTCCTTCCTTTCAGTGAGGGAACTGTAAGATCAGAAAAATATCAGTTGAGACTATTTGAGTGTTCAGGGCCAGAAGTTTATGATTTGCAGTTCATTGTAAGTCTCTGGATGAATACCTAGTGCTGACCTGCCAATATCATAAATATTACATTACTAAAGTGTAGTGTGTCTGCTTTTGTGACTTCTAATCGTATATCTGCATTGCATGATATAAATACATAAGCTGGAAACTTTTGGTTACTGCAGAATTGCAATCTACTATTTTGAGAAATACACAGAGTAACCCAACATCTTGGGTAAAATATCTTTTCATGAAAAAACTCCTGAGTATTGTGTGCATGACTGTGACAAATGGACTAGTTTACATTGGTTATTTTCACCACAGCATAAGTAGTAAATCAAAATATTATACCTGAGCACGAAGCAGCATGTTGGTAGAGAATCAAGGACAATATTTTTCTTCTCTATTGTAAACGGTAACCCGACCTTCCAAGAAAGAACCATTACAGAATAGTAAGATGTTCGCGTAGTGAACATGAGTGTAGCAACACAGAGGTTATTTCTTGGCCATTTAGAGCTTTCTCAGACATCCTTCAGTTGAGGACCTCCTCAACTGGAAGCAGAAAGTCTAGTCTATGCTTCAGCATGGTTACAGTACATGCAAAGACCTGAAGTTGACAGATTAGCTACAGCTACATCGATACCACAGAGTACGTGGTAGGTTTTCTCCTAGAATTGTCAAAAATTATGCCCTGAACTTGTACTGTATATTTCAGGGACTAATTTCATAATTTTCCAGAGGTGATTTGTTTTAAATTTTCCTTTAATTCTATCATTCCGCTTCTTTACTTTGTCTTTTGACAGAAAGGAACAGAGCTATATTGTAAAGACCTAGAAGTTGCCACATTCACTGGCATGATAGAGCATTCAGAATCCCTGCAAAATGTGCACTGACTTCTACAAAATGGATGATTTTGCTAACAGAGGTAATGAATCAGTTATGATTAATGGTCACTGTATTTTTATTATTATGTCAATGGAATAACATTTCCCTTTGGGCTTCTGTGCTTGTGTCTGGTGGTCATGATGAGAAAGATTTTTATAAGCTTGTTACAAATAAATGCAGTGCTCTTTCAATGTCTGTTTTACTAATACTGAGTTGGCTCTTTATTTCTCTAGCCTGCCTACATGTGGCAATAATCAATCCCCAGAAGCATCTGGGTTATCTGTAAGACAATCTTGCTCCAAAATAACTTTTCTCAAACTAGCTAGAGAGCAACAAATTCACTGGAATCCAGAGTAAAAGATATCAGTGTTTACCTTATTTTGCATAGCTTCTTTTAGAAAATGGAGAAGAAAGCTACTTTGGGTGTGCAGTTCCCTCTCATTTTGCTTAACAAACAAGCTCTATTTGCATGAATCATGGTGGTGTGGGCTAAAAATACAGGAAATGCTGTGGAGTAAAATCAAAGAGGTGTCCTGCACCAAAAGATTTCAGGAGGTAAGGAGAAAAGGAAACAAATAAACAATAGGAACATTTGTCCTCAGCTGGACCCTGCCTAGTTAGAAAAAGCCTCTCACATCTCTTTTTCATTCCTGTGTTCTACCCCAGACCATGAAGTTAGGTTTCAGTTAGCACTTGCTTATACCCACTGGAGATTTCTCAGTATACCTATAGATTCACACAGATCCATCCTTAACCACTTTCTTTTTTAGCAAGAGTATATGAGCACCTCTTCCACTATGAATGACTAGAGAACTGTAAGACTTAGTAGTGGTCTTCAGCAGGGACTTCATGCTGTAAGTTTAGTTTTGGAAACTAGCAGTTTTCCTCTCACACAAGAAGGAACAGAGATCTTTTAGCACAAGCCTCATTCCTACTTATTTCTGACTCTATTCTCATTTAAATGGGAACAAAATCCTACCCTTACAGCAATCTGTCTTGTTTTAGATGTATGACAAGCAAACAGATGAAGCAGATGCACCAAAACAGCACATACTAGCCTCTGTTGATGACACAGATTTATTTCTTGCCCTAAATTTCTCAACACTATTCACAGTATGAATTGCTCTACAGGATACCCCTTCTGAGTACACTTAGTTCAAAAAGTACTCTTGCTGAGTAACATGTGCACATAATAAATTCAGCTGCCAAATGTAAATTTTCTAGGAAATTTGTTGTTTTTCTTTTCTCTATGGAAATGTTCTGGAAATTATTTTTTTTATTATTCAATGGAACTTTAAATACATTGGTCATTGTTTCTTTTTAAAATTTCACTCAGGTTTCACAATATCAAGTATTCCACTGCAAAATTATTCTGTATTTTGATTCACTTTGCATTCATTCTGTATTGGGTTTTCTGTGAGGGGGTTTTTGGTTATGTCTTTGGTAACGGGGGAAGGGCTATGCAGATGACCCTTTAAGAAGCTACCTGAAAAGCTCCCCCTTTGCCTTTGTCAGACGCACCTCTGACCAGGGCCAAGCCAATCAGTGTCCCTGCGAATTCATGTATTTAAGGGGCATGCAGGGCTTGCCTCGCTCTCTCTCTGGCACTGGTCCTGACCAGCGCGGCCCCAGGTGTGGGTGGCACGACTCCGGCCTTGCCCAGCTGCGCTTAGCTGGCCCCGACTGCAACTTAAGCTTAAGCC
>NW_010186003.1:0-16855 GCF_000695765.1 Mesitornis unicolor
TGTAGCATTGCACAGGGTTGTAGTGACCCAAAAGCAGGACTCGGCACTTGTTGAACCTCATACAACTGGCCTTGGCCCGTCGATCCAGCCTGTCCAGATCCCTCTGTAGTGCCTCCAACCCTTGAGCAGATCAAGACTTGTACCCAACTTAGTGTTGTCTGCAAACTTACTGAGGGTGCACTCGATCCTGATTTACCATACATTCTTCTGTGGATCTATGACATACATATTATTGATCAGTTACTTAGTCTGTGTTCATTTAAACCTGAATAACAGATTTACAAAACTCCAAGGACAAAGAAATATTAAAGAATATAATGAAGGGAAACAGCTGTGTTGGCAGTGGGATATAATAGATTCATGGTCTTTTCTGCTTTTAGTATCTATAATTGAAATCCACATTGACATATGTACAACCAGGAATGTTAGATATTTTTTATAGGTGTCTCCAGTAAGATTCCTTTGCCTATAGGAAGCCAGTAGGGAAACTCCATTTAAAAATTAGATTGTGCTTCAAATACAGATATGGGTCTCTATCTTCAGGAGCTCATCTTTCAGAATCTCTGGTCTCATGCTCCCAGAGTTTGTCACAGGTCTGACTTGCATCAGTTTACTGAAATATTTTCAGAAAACATGGTCCTCTTCACACTGACATGAAAGCACAGTAAATCCTCTCATTGCACACATGTCCCTGAGTGTCCACACATGTGTTTGCTTTTACAGACACTCATCATTTTTCTTACCCTGTGCATGAGGCTCAGAGCATGGGAGCAGGTAACAAGTTGAGACTGCAGCCAAAAGCCATCTCTCCACAAAGCTGTTGGCTCCTGCCTTGTTGAGGAGTCTGTGCACAGACCTGTGCATCAGCAGCCTGATCAGCAAGACTGACCCTATCTGGCACTGGGGTCCCAGGGCTGGAGATGCCGTGCCTGCAATCCAAAACCTTACATAAAACAGGTGAAATATTCCCAGGAAATACAGCTGCACTACTTGGGTGTTTGTGGTTGTGCCTGAATACATCCCTATTAGCTTGAGATTGGATATGAGTAAAACTTTATACATATAGTCTGGAAATTATTAATGTTTTATTATGACCTCGGAATATGCAACTATATTATGACTAGACAGCAGGACTCTCAGGAAAGAAATAATGAAGTAAAATAATGCAATGAGAATAATGAAATACCTTCTCATAAACTCTTGGGAATTTGTTCAAAGATGACTTGGTGAACAGCTGATCCAAAGGTCTTGACTTGACCTCTTGTGAAGTTCAGGAAATAGATGGTGAACTGCAGGGTAAGGAGCAGGAAACTACCAAGACAAAACTTTGCTATGTAAAAAGTGACTAATTTGCAAGACTTGTTTGGAAGCTCTTTCAAGAATAAGACAGCTTGTCTAGAGGCTTTCCTTTTCTTCTATAACCTGCTCTGCTCCTATCATCAGGTTAATCAATACTTTAAGGGATCTACCATATTCATTAACAGTCACAGACTCACAAAGAGAATAACCTCAATATTGGACTCAGTCAGGCCTCCTGGGTAAGGATGGTTACTACTCTCATTTAGCACTTAGCATAAAAATGGGAAAAGAGCATGATGGGTTCTCTGAAGGGATAACACTGTAGGCAGGAGAAGAAGCTGAGTTGCAGCTATTAGCCTAACCATGAAAAATGTTAATTTATAAAACTTCTCCATTCCAATGTTAGGTAGAAATATTTTTAAAGAAATAAACCTAATTTGCAGCTGACTGTTTGTAACTGATGCACAGAATTTTCTGTTAATGCATTTACTGAATTTGCATTCTGAAGCATAGAAAAAGCAGAATAAAATTATGTTTCAGGAGTAACAGTCAAGGCAAAACTGCTTATAGGACCTTGACTTCTTAAAAATAGAAAATCCATTTTCCTTCAAACACCTTATTATTGGGCAGTACTTTTAGGCACCTGAATAATAGCAGTATTAATGATTTTGTTGGGGATGCAATGAGGAAAGCTAAGGCCTCCTTAGAATTAAAGCTGGCAAGGGAGGTTGAAGAACAAGAATAAAGGCTTCTTGAAGTACATTACTGGCAAATGGGAGGCTAGAGGAAATGTGAACCACTACTGAATGAAGTGGGTGCCCTGGTGACAGAGGATACAGACAAAACAGAGTTACTGAATGCCTTCTTTGCCTCCATCTTTACTGCTAAGGCCAGCCTTCAGGAGTTCCAGTCCTTCAAGACTGCAGAGGAAGTCAGGAAAAAGAAAGACTTTGCTTTGGTTGAAGAGGATTGTGTTAGAGAACAATTGAGTAAACTGGACATCTACAGATTCATGGGCCCTGATAGGATGCACCCAAAAATACTGAGGGAGCTGGCAGAGGTCCTTGCTAGGCCACTCTCAATCTTTAAAAAGTCCTGGAGAACAGGAGAGATGCCTGAGGACTGGAGGAAAGCCAATGTCACTCCAGTCTTCAAAAAGGGTAATAAGGAGGACCCACCTCCATGCCTGCAAAGGTAACGGAACAGCCTGGTCTTGGTGCCATTTCAAAGCATGTCAAGAAAAAGAGGGCTTTCAGGAGAAGTCAGCAGTACAGTACAGGATGGAGGCTGACCTGCTGGAGAGCAGGTCAGGGGAAAAGGACCTAGGGGTTCTGGTGGACAGCAGCTGACCATGGGCCAGTAGTGTGCCCTCATGGCCAAGAAGGCCAAAGGCATCCTGGGATGCATTAAGAAGAGTGTGGCCAGTAGGTCGAGGGAACTTGCCCTCTGTTTCTACTCTGCCCTAGTAAGGCCACATCTGGAACACTGTGTCCAGTTCTGTACTTCCCAGGTCAAGAAGGACAAGAAACCACTGGAGAGAGTCCAACGTAGAGTCACTGAGATGTTGAGGGGACTGGAGCATCTCCCACATGAGGAAAGGCTGAGAGAGCTGGGTCTAGCCTGAAGAAGAGGAGACTGAGGGGGGATCTCACTAATGCTTATAAATATCTCAGGGGTGGAGGTCAGAAGGATGGGATCAGACTCTTCTCAGTTGTGCCCAGCAACAGGACAAGGGTCAATGGTCACGAACTACAACACAGGAGGTTCAACCTAAACACAAGGAAATACTTCTTTACTGTGAGGGTGACAAAGCACTGGAACAGGCTGCCCAGAGAGGTTGTGGAGTCTTCTCTGGAGACATTGAAGACCCACCTGGACATGTTTCTGTGTGGTCTTCTCTAGGTGATCCTGCTCTGGCAGGGGAGTTGTACTGGATGATCTTCAGAGGTCCCTACCAACCCCTACCATTCAGTGAGTCTGTGATTCTTTACTGTGTCTCACTGGTTCGTTGTACAGATCTGGATACAACTGAAAGCTTAGTAAATTCCCATCAAGATTTTTCATTGAGAAAGTAAAAATGCACAGCACAATCTCCTGCTCTTCTGGGACTGGGCTAACTTTGTCTTTCATGCTCCAAGACAAAGTTTTCTAGAAATCCAGTATAATTTGTGTACTGCTTAGTACATGATTACTGTAGGCATTTACATCAGATACCTCAGCTAGTAGGTTTGTCTTTCTCATCTTCCAGTATAGTCAACTCAGCAGAAGGCAGGGAAGCTCTTGCAGATTTGAGTGCAATTCCCTGACCACCCCAACCATACATAAGGTTTAAGTAATTTTTTTTTTCTCCTCCGGTTGGCCTACACACTGTAATGATAACAGGATGGTGGTGCAGGTCCCACCTTGAATACAGAAAGAACTAAACTGTGGTGTTGGTATGTCTGAGCGAAAGAATTTGTACTGAAGGTATATTAATGTAGTAATGAGTTACTCAGGCACTGTTTGCACATTTTGGGTGCTTTCCATTATTTCATTAAATTTCAGTTTTGATACCAGTGAAACTTATTTGGTAGAAAACAAACCTTTTATAGAATGACCTGCCTTACAAAATAGCTGTGATCTCTGTGTGTTGCCAGAGAACCAGGTGATATTCAGTGAGAACAAACCCAAATCAATATGAGGTTATGGGTTAGCATCTACCAATATGACATGAAGGCAGAGGAAAAAAGGAAAAGTAAATGAGCTTTCTATCACATAAAGTATACATCAATGTTTTTTTCCCTCAGGGCATCCTGGCAGTCAATGAATTTAAAATCAAGAGCTTCATCTCCAGTCATTACATTAGATACACTTTTATTTGAACAGTTAATTTTAGATGAAACTCAGCAATGAGTCTACTGAACAAGTGAAAACATGTTCATTTACTTCAACTGGGCTTCCTTTACACAGCAACGGTGGATATTCATTATCTACTAAGAACCAATGGCTTGCCTTCAGCTAAGCATCCAAAACTCCTCTTACAGGGAGCAGAGATTTCCTTCCTAACCTAGAAACCCAAGTTTGTTATCTTTCTTAGAGATCATGACTGTTTCAAATATTCACAGCACAGTTTTCAAACTTAACTTGTAACAGGTGTTGTTGGGAAATCCTGATATGATCCAATGCACATGTATGCAGCAGAAGTAGCATTGCACAAGCACAGACAGTTACATTATTAAGACTGCAGTGAGGACAAGAGATGCAGTTACTGTGGTCTGGACTAGAGAAATGCTACAAATTTTGATTTGCTAGTATCCTGAAGCTGTAAAACAAATGGGCCACAATTCTTATCCCATTAAAAGAAGTGAGATTTTTGCAGTGGCTTCTTTATGCCTCAGATTAGACCCAATGTGAGCTAAGTCTTGGAAAGGTGCATAAACAAATTTGAAAATCAAGGCAATAATTGATTAAACTGTACATCAGAGAATGAAGTGTCAATATTGAGGATATCTCTTTTTCTGGAAATGTGACCTTTTAGAATGTGTTTATTCAATTGAATACAAAAACCCTTAAGTATTTCAAAAAAGAAGACTAGAAGCTATTTGGGTCAACTTACACACATTGTGACAACCCCTGTGAAATGTTAAGCACACATTTAAATGACGTGACTCATGCACACCTTATTCCCTAGGCATACCTTACACTTACCCAAGGATGCTGTCTTTTTCTGGCCCTTCTTTCAAAGCTCAAATTGCTGTGATCAGTCTGAGTTTATAACAACCACAGCTGTATTTCAGGGTTCTGCCTGGGGACTAAGGGCCTACTGCTATGTCTTGGGCCATGTGATTATTCCCATCAGCCATTAAACCAGCACCAGCATTCACCACTAACCATTACTTCTTAAGTCAGTATCAGTCTTGTTACTAAGCAGATGAGCTCTTACCAGAGTGGTTAGGATGTGTTAACTTCATAGCTGCAAGCAAATCAGATCATTGCCTACCACTATTCACGATATGTATGAAAATAATTCTTCCAGGTGGTTCATAGCACTTGGCTGTGTGCCTAACAACTCACCTAGGCATTCTGGGATTGCATAATAAAATACCACTTGTCATGTCTTATTACTTAATTATTATTATCACCTTCTAGAATTTCAGTAAACTGGGCGTTCTGCATAATGAGGTTATAGTAAAGTAAGCCAGAGGCATTGCATCACAAGTACAGAGAGAGCTATATTACTATACTTCACTGGATATACTATTACCCCAGCACAGCAAACTTTTCAGTCTCTTTCAGTGTGCCTGGACCTTAAATTCTCTGAGAATGATAAATTCACTGATACAATAAACTCCCTTTGTTAATATTAACACAGCAAGCTTAAAATGTACCTGGAGAGCTGATGAGGAGACCCCTCAGGCTAGAAGATAGCAAAAGGGAAAGCAAAAGGAGAATGATCATCTCCTTATATGATGAAGTCTCACCTTCACTCATTTGCATAGGGACCACATAACATCTCCCTGCTTTTTTAGTCAATTACATAAATTACATAAATGCTTAAAATAAGTAAACAAACAAACAACTGAGTAACATTAGGAGAAAATTCCTTAAAAGCAAAATACACATGTAAGAAATGGAGCAGAAGAAAACAAATGTAAAGAAAAATCCAGAAAATAAATACCTCTGGTTTTGCTGTTCTCTAAAAACTGAATGACTTTTCTCTAAGAACTGAATGACTTCTGGCAGAATATGGCCAGATGTGGCCTTCAGCTTGAATAGTTATTAATCCTTCTTGTATCTACCTTTTCTCCCATGTATTTGAAACACCTTTCCAAAACAAAGCAAATTTGTAGTTCATAAATGAGAAGACAGGAGAATAATGAAGGTCAAATACATGGTTTAATATAAACTCATTTATGTGACAAATGTGAAATACATTATTTCTCTTGGCAAGTGGGCTTCTCTCATGCTTTCAGAATTACCTAGGCTTACTATCATAATCAAAAATATTTTATTATTTTTTACTGCTGTTATCAGTAGAGAACAAATTCAGATCTTAGAAGATGAGCTAGATTTTATTCTGGTTTCTTTGTCATCAGAAGAACTGTTAATTGAGTTCTTGGTACAAAATATCACTATAGATGCATCAACCCAAAATAACGCAGCTTAGCTATCAGTTTTCATTAGTTTCTGGTGTATGTTTTCCTGCTCATGTTCAGAAAACAAAACAAAACTCTAAAAGGCTTTTAAATGGAAAATTGTCTAGAAGCCACTGAAAAACAATTCTCATGGAATTAAAATTTTAGTAGCTATGCCTGGTCAGACAGCAAGGCAACACCAAACTGGAGATGGGTTAGATGCCCCTGATAGGTCCTTGTGCATCAGTTGCTGGTGCAATAGTGGGTGGACAAGCAGAGCCACCAGGTAGATGTCTGCAAGCAATCTTGAGAAATTTCTCCCCAGAGAAGTGGAGTTTAGAGAGATCACAGTGCCCTTAGTCTGGAAAATGCTTACTCATGAGAGCATCCCATTATCTTTTGGACTTGGAGCCAGAGCATGTTGTCACTGCTTGAAAAGAAGTCAAAAAGTAGCACACTGTATAGCAATCCTGTGATGTGATGCTGCAACCTTGCTTTGAACAAACAGTCCTGTAGATTACAGCAGGGGTTTTAATGTAGTCTGTAGGTGCATGGAAAACTACAGGTGCGCTGTCAGGGGCTGCAGAAGACAACTCAGAGAACGTAGTCTGTTATCAAAAGGTTTAAATTCTCAGTGTGGTAATCTGCACCTCTACAAGATAGCCTCACATCTCATAAAGGCTGAAATATGATTAAAATTGTAAGGAGCTGTTTGCTCAGTTTTAAAATCCTGGAGGCAGTTGGTGAAGTGCAGTCAGTATTGGTTACCTTTCCAAAGTGCTCAGAGGAAAAAATTAGAGCTGTTGCAGGGACCCTGAGAGTCAGGAGATGGTGGAAGTGCTGACTGCGTGGTTTGTGCTCTGCTCCATGGCGAATGCAGACAACCGCTGCTACAAGAAATTGTTCAGCTTGTCTGACTTGTACTTTGTGCAATCCCTTGGATTTTGCAGGGTTGAGGTTGAATGGGAATCATGCCAGAATCAACTTTCTCCACCTCTTTCCCCAGATGACAAATTCCCCACCTGCAGGTGGACACTCATTCTCCTGAGGAAAGTGCATGGGAAGAAAAGTGATCAGGTGTAATGTCTGTTTAGATTCCTACTAAATCTGTCCAAATATCTTCCTACAGCTGCCTATCCTTTATTTACATAATTACTTTCCCAATTCAATTGACAATGCCATGACCCTCTTTGTAGTCACCTCTTTGTTCTTGCTCTAATTTTCCCTCAGTAGCCACAGCCTGAGAACAGGTACTAATGGTTATTACAAGAGGAAGTTGCTCAGTATCTGGGGGTACCTTTTTCTGCCCAAATAATCATGCCTTTCCCTTGATTTCATATGGTTCTTAGTCAGAAATGTTTCCTCTTAAAAACATTTCGCAGTCCTTAATGTTTACCCCTTCTTGTGCTGGAGGCTAGCAGAACACGGGCTTTGCCAGTTGGCAGTGCCCTTCAGAGCCAGACTGGCACGCTAGCCACATAGCTCAACCTTCTGAAAAGACAAAGCCAAAAAAAGCTTGTCAGCCCTGTTCATACTTGGAGCACAAAACTAAAACCTAGACATCAGAGAACATTTCTGAGGGAGATAATATCTCTTTGTCCATTTTGTTTTAACTTCACTAATGTCCTCTATACCTCGTTTCCCAGTCTTGTCTTTTCATCCATGGTTCTTTTTCCGTTCCTGACTTTTCTCAGGACTTTGCACCATGAACTGGTTTTAGGAGTTTTCTTCTGGAAGGGAAAAGTTTTACCGGTCCTTCTACCACAATGTTAGTTTATTTTTCCGTAAAAGTGGCCATGGACAGGTGCTTTATACTCCCCACTGAGTTTCTTAATATCAAATTAGACTGAGATCATAACCAAACCCGAGGAATATGTTGTGGTCAAGCTGGAAGGCTGAGCCTAATGCTTTGAGATGTTGGAAAATGGCAACATAATCAGAGACTACTTTGGAGATACGCAGAACATTTCTTTTCATGAATAATCTACAATTGTTGTTAAAAATAGAATGTGTGAATACAGGAATATAACACTGAAATATTTTATGGCTCATGGATAATGACATACTGTTTGAATGTTTTTTCTCAATGATGACAAAAGCTACTGTGACTGAACTCATTCAATGAAAATTCTCCAGAGGAAGCATGGGGTGACTGTGGTAAGAATGCTCAGATAAATGACACTGTTCCCTTAATTTATCAGAAAAATTATTTCCTATTAGAAAGTTGACATACTATCATTTGTGGAACTGGGATTTTCTAACTGAAATGTGAAAAAACAACTCTGACCACATGTTGCTAAAATCCAGAGCCTTTTATTACCTCAAAATGGGGATTACATTCTGGATGTACAGTGTGCTTCCATGACTTTTCTTGGAAAGGATATATTTCTTCACATCTTTTTACTTAACTGCATGCAACTGCAGCATACTGTGTGTTACTCCAGAAATAGCAGCATTTCACTGTGGGAAAAAAACCATTCTTATATGTAAAATGTTGCAGTTGCAGAATTACCAGGAGGAGAAAGAGGCTTTACATATATAATGAATATGATATTAGCAAATACAGATTATTGCACCACATAAAGCCAATATAATACCTCCTGTCTAAAAAATGTGAATGCAGGGTGTTCAAGGTAAAATATACCAGATCTGGCTAATATAAATCTTGCCTTCTTCCAGTTTTGAAGACTAAATCATGACCTTTTAAACTTGGAATTCAAAAAGTTGTTGGCACAAGTATAAACAGAAGTTAGAGGGGGGGAAAAACAAAACCAAAAAAACACCCCCACAAACCAAAACAAAGAAGTTCAAGCTATCTTGAGTAAAACTGAATTAAATATTTGGAAAGAAACATTGCTTCTGTTCTGCATTTTGAAATTTGTGTCATTGAGAATATATATTTTTGTACTGGCAATCATACTTTTCAGCAAAGGCTCTAACACTGTTGCTCTACTGCATTTACAGGTAACAAGAACAAAACTTCTGTATTTCAGAAATATGACAACAGCACTCTAGAATTACTCAAAGAAGTTATTACGCAACATCTGGTGAACGGAATACCTGACAAAGCCCAGAATAATTTTTAGGGAGAAATTGTGGTAGACCCTTGTCCATTGCCTGGCATGGCTGTAGCTCCACAAGTGGGGCACTGCTGAGGCAGGACCAGCAAAGGCTCCCATGGGCAGAAGGCAAACACTGACGGTGACCCTCTGTATATGCACAATGGTGGTGGTCTCCAGGACAGGTGCTCTTTAGCAAAATGCACTGCTCACTGCTCTCTCTGGGCAGCCCTGCTGCATGCTTTCCACTCAGGCCATTGACTAAATTCTGCACTGTGACCCTTAGTCAGCACATCTCAACCTACTACAAAATACTAGTGACTAGGAATGAGAGTAGATAAAGTAGAAAGAAAGGAATGATCAGAGAAAACACATCCTTAAGTCATCTTTACTTATTATCAGCCTACTGAAGTGCATGAAGCAGACAGATAAACAGTAGACAGAAACCAAAAGGAAGCAAAGAACAAGCCAAAATGATGCTGCAAAATTTTACCAGTAGTAGAGTTGCTATTAAGCCACAATAGAAAGTGCAAGAAGGTGGAAAGGAAGCAGATCGACAGTCTTGTAGGTGGTCTGAATGAACAACTCTGGAATTTATTTTGAGAGACATGTAAAATGAAGTTAACCATTCCTCCTGTTTATTCTGTAAGAGTATGAAGTTCAATGCAAAAATTATGAGTTTTTGTTGTAGTTGAAATGGTTAAAGAAATTGATAATCACGGCAGTAAGACTAAAGGGTACATTGGTAGAATGACTAAAACCAAAGTATTCTCAAATTTCATTGTAACATACTACACATCCTTAACTGAAATGCAGAGTCACTGAAAGAGAACTATAATAAAATTCCATATCAAGACCCATTCAGAAGTGCAGTTTTCATGCATAAAGTCCTGGGAAAGGGTGCAAAATTATGCACTACTCTGGTTGCAACTATGGATTATGTGAAATCACTGTGGACTTGAAGAGCTGGGATATTCCCAGTGCAGAACTGTGGTCCGCTGCACCTGTGCAGTAGGCAGATCCAGTAGTTTCCCAGTTTCCATGTTCAGAAAACTGTCAGTGCACTCTGTAACATAATGTTTGGCTGGATTTCTTGCTTCCTAGCCTCTATGCAGTAGCAATTAGCTATTTCTATTGTAGTGTGCTTAAGGCAACATGAGAATGAGCCCTTGTAAAGTAATAATAATTAGTTTTAAATCCTACAGAACTAGCAGAGCTAGGAAATCTCTGCAAAGTATTTTAAGGCAGGTGTTAAAGCTAGATGAGAGTATAACATAAAATACCTACTTGCTTTCAAGTCCCCAGAAGAATCTTTGTATGATTCAGCCTGGAAGAGAAACCAGAAAAATCCCATTTGCTCTTCTGCACCTCCATGTCCTTTTGCTACCCAAGTATCTTGAATGGAGCAGTGTGTGACCAACATTCGTTTGATATTTTTCTCTCCTGTGTCTGCAATGAGTTACAAGACTAACAACTCACATACAAGACAGTTGGTGGTCTTCCAGCAGGGTCAAGGAGTGTGCTGCAAGGGTAGATGGGTTTCAAGCAGCCTGTGTCCACGCTGAACATAGGCAGTACAATGACACCACCACCTTGTGAGAGCTCTCAGCTTTCACTCACCCCAAAATGGTGGTTTGGGTTGGAAGAGATGTTAAAGATCATCCAGTCCTAACCCCCTGCCATGAGCAGGGACACCTCCCACTAGACAGATTGCCCAAATTCCTGTCCAACCTGGCCTTGAACACTTTCAGAGGGGGGGCATCCACAACTTCCCTCGGCAACCTGTGCCAGTGTCTCACCATATCAACAAACCATTCTTCTCTGTCTTATTCAGAAGGGTTCAGAACTGCTCAAAGGAAGTTCAAAACTACTGCCTGATGCTGATTCACATTCTCTTACCATTGGTTTTGCTGCTGCTGCTATATTAATTACACAAGCAGCTTTGTGGCACTATGGATATTATTGTTGTCAATGTTTTTATTATAATTTATTGCTGGATTTTAAGTATAATCCTATTTAGTAAGTAGGATCTAATTACTAAAAACTGCTCTATTTTCTCTCCAACAGTGGAGAAGTAATAATTTCATTTTCATGGAAAATTGTGTTTCTTCATAGCAAATTTCAGGATAAGTTTTTTCAAAATCATTAATTTCTGATTTGTATTTTTTAATAGTAAAGAGGAAATTGCTTTTTTAAATGTCACTCTCACTGAAATGAAATAAATTATCTTCCCTCTTTTTTAACTTTTAACTTCTCTCCTTTTTTTTTTACTTCTAATTTCTTTTTCCACTGAACAAAAAGGGAGAATTTACTCTGATTAAAAAAAACCAATTAACTATTTTCATTGGGAACTAAAGCAAAATGTTACTTTGTGTTATTCTTCTCTCACTTCAAGAGAGAAAGTTGAAAGTGAGAGAAAGTGTTATTTTTAAAGGCAATAGTGTTGGTTTCCTCACTTTACTAAAAAAAAAATTTAACTCCCCTTTTTCTATAGGGAAAGTGGGAGGAGTGGGAAACAGCTGAAATACCAACTAAAATGCCTATTTCATCACAAGCAAATAAAATCTTTCTTGCTTTTGCTGTTTGAAAACATTGAAATGGAACTAATATAATTTAAAATACTTGAATGTCAACCAAATAATTTTTATTTAGCATGTAGTTAACATAAAGCTTGCTATCTTACAAGGTGAAGTAAGTGTTTTGTCTCTCAAAGTTGCTACCCCTTGGTCCAAGTCCCTGGCTGCTCCCTCTGGTTCCCCTGGCCTTTGCCATATCACTGCTCCAAGAGAAGCTCCCTCAGCAGTGCCAGCTTTAGGATGCTTCTGTTCAGGATGAGCATGCCTCCCAGTCTAAGAAAATTGGGAAGGCAAAAGGAGCTGTCTTTATGAACACACAGCCAGGTTCTGGCAGGGATGCGCAGGGCTTCTGATTAATCATATTGTGGCCAGTGGCTGCAGGATGACACTTCTGCTCTGATGGGGTCAGGGCGATGTGCTGACCGTCCCTTCATGACTCTATGCTGCTGTGCACTCTGCTGAACTGCCCTGAAGGAGAAGCACACACAGGAGACTCTGGAAGGTAACGGCTGGACCATGTGGAGCTGCTGACTGCAGGCAATGAGGGGTCACATATGGGAGAATTGAGTGTGAAAGCAGGTGACATTGGAAAGGCATCAGGTGAGGCACAAAATGTTACGGGTCTTATTTGCTGAAATATTGGTGGCATATTCTTGACTTCGCCATGTGTCAAGAAATGCTTTTTCACTGTAAGGGTGACTGAGAACAGGCACAGGTTACCTAGAGAGGTGGTGGAGTCTCCATTCTTGAAGATACTCAAAAGCCATCTAGATATGGTCCTGGGCAACCAGGTCTATATTACCTTGCCTGAGCAGAGGACTTGGACCAGATGATCCCCAGACATCCCTTCCATCGTCATCCACTTTCTGATTCTGTGATCTCTGGTGTATGCTGGCAAAACTTCATCTCTAAAATAAGTTATGCCCTACTGCCTCTCCATATGAAAAGCTACCCACTTCATGAAGCTGCTCCATGACACATTGTGCAGTCCTCATATTGACAGTCCTCTCAGTGAAGACAAAGACCTCACTTTCATTGAAGTTCTTAAAGTGGTCTGAAGTAACACACATGGCTATGCATTTCTTCCATGCAAAGGGGTGACATTTGGCCTTGGACAGAGGGCCAGCCAAAGGGTTCATGCATCACTGAAACCTCTTTTAAAACTTGAAGATGTTGAAGATGGACTTCAACGAAACCTGAATACTAGCGGGTAACAAATAGCATGCACCACCAAGAAGTATGTTCTAGTTTTAGACTTCAAGCACTTTATTTAAAATTGCCAGTTTACTTTAAATCTAGATCCACAAGAAAAATACAGCACTACATGTAATGCTTTAGTATATTCAGTTGTGGGACACTAATTTGGCATTGAACATAGTAAAGGACCAAAACCAATCCAAAATAGAGCAAACAAAAAGCCGGACAGCAGCAGATATCAATCATTGTGTCTTCAAAACAGCAGGACATATTCCAGAGTCCACAGGAGTTTTGCTGTTTCTTCTAGGATGCTGGTATCACTTTCAAATATTGAGGGACATATGACACTGAGCTTTACTCAGCACTTCTCTACATTTCACCCAGCAGCAGATCTGTTGATATGCTCCATATTGCAGAATATAAATGGGTTTCCAGATAGGAAAAGATGATGACAAACAAAACTACCTGAGTGGGATACTGACAAAGCAAGTCTCAGCATGAACACTGACTATGAAGCTGTGAACTCGCAGCTTCCTCTGAGACACATCCAGCATGTTAAAGCATCTTTTGTTGCCTGACTTCCATCCAACAGATGAAGCAGAATATGTCTGTGAATACATGAGGGCAGAGGTCTGCATGTTAAGGCAGTCCACACACAGTATTGGAATCTGATATTATCCCTGCAGCTCAAACCCTAGGTTTCCCATAGCAGACTAGATTTTCAGACATCAGATCTTAAATTAAAAAAAAAAAAAAGATCTTTTCAAATACTACATCCAGGAAAGAAATCAGCTTGAGCTGGGTGCTTCCAGAGAGGGAGTCTCAAAAAAATAATGTACCCATTCCTCATGTGTCTTTCATGGGTCCCTTTGGCCCTCTTGGTCCAATGGTAATTTCAGGCCTGGGGTCTCCTGACTCCTCGTTGGATCCTTTCTCTGCCTCCAGGCAGTCCATAAACAGTTCTTATCTTGTTGAGCTGCAGCTTCTGATAACAGTTGTAGCCTCACACCTGCTAGCTAGCCATAACTAAAAAAAATCCCAGACTTGGGAAAAACACTACTTAGCAAAAACATCAGCATGTTATCAGCATTATTCTCTTCTAAATCCAAGCCACAGCTCTGTACCAGACTCTATTCCAGTCATAAACATCCCTAAGAGAAAGTCCACAGCTTGCAGCCTAAGGCTTCAGCAAATCTAGCTACTTATGCTAAGCAAGTAATGAACAAACAGTATATCACATTGCTCAGGATCTGTATAATAATATGTGCTAAATATGCTAAATAATATAATGGTAAATGATTGACTCTAAGTGAATAATTCTATTTAAAATTTACTTATTTAAGTTAGATGATTAATATTTCTTAACATGTGACCCTTGAAGAGTTTAGCACAAGACCATCTTCTTCCAAAGGCAGCCTCTTGCCCTTAGGGTGTTAATGTGTAACACGTCTCACACCCCAATACAGTTTGACTTTAACTATTCACCTTTTATCATACATAGTCCTGCTGCATATTATTTTACAGTGCAATACAAAATAGAGGACTACCTCAGCAGGCTATTTCAAGTATATCTGTATTACCTGCCTGCATGAAAGCGTTTTCTTCTTTCATACAACACATTCTTTTAACCTCTCACTTTTCAAACCCACAGGTATTTATACATTTATATATGTCTTTTTTCTTCTTAAAATAAGAAAGTGATAGAAAGCACACATAATGTATATCTGTTGTGTATTTGTTGTATTTCTCAGAGTAGTGCATTTAACTTGCTCTACTTGTGAGACAAGTAATTGTTTTACCTTTATGTCCAGGAACCACTGCCAGTCTATTCTGCAACCAGTTAGCAAAGTCCTCTTCGGCAAGCTCGTTTCATGCTGCAGGATCCACCTGCTTTTGTTGGTGGTGGAAATCAGGGCATATCCCAAAGTTATGTATTGCAGTGGGAGAAGCCAGCTTTCTTCAGCGGGCACCATGTGGCAAGTCTTGAGGGTATCTATAATCAGTTTATTAGGGTTGGGGTCATACAGGACATGGTCACAGAGGAGCGGACCTTATTTCCAGGTAGGCATCAATACTATCTCATGGAAACTGCTAGGATCAGGGAGGAAACACCTAAGTCACAGCTGGGCTCAGAGAAATGGGGATATCCAAAAAGCAACACACAGTACCCACAAATACCTTGCCAACTTTAGAAGAACTGATGCTGGCCCGGCATCCACACCACTGCATTTGCTCTATCAGCAGTGTCAGCTGTAGTGAAGGTTGAGCACTATTGCCCTTTACCACTGTGTCATCTCAAGCACCTGACATGGCTGTAAAAACGCTTGTCTGCACACTACAACCTTCAGACTAATGGCAGCTCAGAGAAATAGTCTACTTTGGATACAACATCCAAATGCATCACGCAGTATTAGCCAAGGCTCTCAATGCTGTATGTATGCAGAGGAACTATTCACATTAAAAGTTCTAGGTACCATAGGCAAATACAGTTTTGTGGACCAGCACCTACAACAATGGTCTTTCAAACTTCTAGGCAAGTAAGACAAATAACTGAGTAGTGACAAACTGAAATGCATGTTAACTAGAATAAGTCCAGTGTGCCCTGGAATAAAGTACATATTTCAAGAAAACAGGACTGATACATTGGTTCATGCAGGCAAGTACTTTGTGTTTCTGAGCAGCAGGCAGGGAATTTGAGCAGTCAGTACTGCACACAAAGGAAGTGTCTTCTCAGTCAGGGACCAGAGGTTATCTTAAAAAACAGGCTATAGAAGTTTATATCCTTTCCTAGGTCAGAGTGAGATTTATCCCACATCACTTTAGCCATATAAACAAGAGGCTCAGTGTAAACCAAGGCCTTGCTTCTGTCAGTAAAATGAAAGGAACATCCCAGGGAGGCTGATTTATCTGACTGCTCTATCCCATTTTAGGAGATGATAAAACACTTTCAGGAGGTGGTTATCTCTTGAGTGGGTCTGAGAGTTGGGAAGCAGATGTCTAACTTTTATGTGGAGAGGAATGAAACCTTTGTTTTTGTAACTGTAGATGTTTTCTGATACCATTGGTCCCTGGAGTTACTTGAGCCTGGTAAAAATTAGTTACTCAAAGCCCTTTGAACTTCCAGATGCTTAAGAGCTTCTCAGCTCTCCAAAGCTTTCAGCAGCTTCTCCAAAACCAGTGCTTTTCTGGTGTCAGTCAGTCAGATATCCATGGGCCTTGAATATGTGCAGAAAGGTGATGTTTGAAAGACCTTATTGAGTGAACTGCTTTCAAATGAAGAAAAGGCAACAAAAATATTTAGATTGCTGGTCGTGTGCGTGTGTGGAAATATAACTCAAATTTTGCTGCAGTGCCACAGCACGATGCAGGAGACAGGACCCTTGGGCTTGGGAACTGCTTTCTCACCCCTTGGCTTTCGTTGGGGCACGGCAGCATCCCTGATGCGGCTGTCCCAGAGGCGCCCACCATCCCTGCCAGAGCATCGCGCGCCGCTCCTCATCGCCCTGCCTCATGACTGGGACCCGGGAGGGCCTCGGGGGGCCTCGGCAGTAGAGCAGATCCGGCCTGACCAGCCCGGCTGGGTGACGCCTCGGAAGGCCACAGGTAGTGA
>NW_010186004.1:0-2626 GCF_000695765.1 Mesitornis unicolor
GCTACATGAATTTACTGCATGAATTTCAAATTGTGGCTTTTTTCACTGAGCTTGCCTGCCTGCATGGAGATGTAAGATTGGAGACGGGATTGCAATCAACTGTGAAAATCAGTAGAAGCAGCAAGGGGCCATCACTGCTCCCAGATGCTCAGGAAAATGTTTGTGATGAAAGGCAACCTTGTAGAGAAACACTACCCAGATCTGTCCACCTGTCCAATACCCTGCTGATTCCCTTCAGTAGCTTCACTCCTACAGGGGCTGTACCCCCAATTACTTGTCATCCCTGGCTCCCAGATCCCTCAGGTAAGGAATCCATCCAGAGTATTCTTCCTCTCCTGCCATCACTCCTGTCCCACCGTAGTCTTAGGACAGGAGGGTTTTCGGGAAAGGTTATTCAAGCAACTGTTACTCCACTTTTGTGAGGTATAGAGAAATAAATTTTTCTTCCTTGGGGCAAAACTTACTCTCCGTTTTCCTAACCTGGAAGAGGAAAGGAAGACAGCCAAAGTCACGAAGCTGCCAGGGGATAATAAAAGAAAAAAAACCAGACAAGTTTTGGAGAAAGATGTCAGAGAGTAATGTGAAAAATAGCAAGGAGGGAATCTTTGACCATTTTTTTAAAAGTACTTTAATAGTATTTCATAGTGTCCTAAGGTGATTTAAGAACACACAGAAGAGAAACAGAAAACAGAAAAGTGGTAGTGTCAGGATTTAAAGTTCTCATACCTGTGATAGGCCAAATTTATGCAGTCTCTGTAGAAATTTCCTGCTGTTGCTTTTTCAGTTCTATCCACGTGCTGACAAAACAAGCACTTTGTGTCTCCAGTTGTTGTCAGAAATGAATCTTCTTCTCCAGAAACAGAAACATGAAGAAAGAGGTCATTCCCATATCTCCGTGAAAACCATCTTTCTTTTGTTTGGTGACAGCTTGAAAGGTCATGTTTTTGTGACTGACCTCACATCCCTGCTCCACTGGGAGGCAGAGAAGAAGACAATAAGAACTGCATTTAAGCACTGTCCTGGTTTGAGCTAAATAGAACTAATTTTCTATTTTGTGATTTGATTTTTCAGCTCGGTCACTTTTAAGTGGCTAAACTTGCTGAAAACCAGCAGGATGTTTTTGCAGTGTGTGCTGCTACAGCGATAAGCTCAAGGCCACTGTCTCCCCACGGGTGCTGTGTCTGCACCTACGGGGCAGGGATCAGACCCAGAACTGACCAACGAGGTATTGCATCCCACATACATCATACTCAGTGTAAAGCTGAGGGATCACGAGGGTCTCAACCCTTCTTCCATCTGGGTGCCCTTCGTTCCGTCGCAACCCCTTCAATGGCCAACGTCTGAGCAGAACCCTGCTGGTTTTTTTGCCTCTGATCCTGGTTTGTGTGTTCCTGCATCCTGCTTCCACCCACTGCTGAGTCCGGTCTGGGACTCTTCCAGTGCCTTGCACTGCAGAGCCTCTGGTGACGTTTATGGCACTGGGGAGAGGGTGGGAGGAGGATTTTATCTTGGTTTTTGATATATATTATTTGCTTATTTCGTGCTTTCTGGAGAATCTGGCAGATATTGCTGCTTTTTTCATCATATCTCGACATTTTAAGTCTATCCTGCATTTCTGCCGTTTTATGACTTTTTCGCCTTATTTGGCATTTTCACAGCTTTTTGGGCCTTTCTGGCGGATGTTGGTGCTTTTGCATGATATTGTGGAATTTAAAGGGTTTCCTGGCATTTCTGCTGCTTTTTTGACTCTTTCATGTTATTTGGCACTTTTTCAGCTTTTGCAGTTTGCGGTGGACATTGGTGCTTTTTTCATCATATTGTGGCATTTGTAAGATTTTCTCGGCATTTCTGCTGTTTTTTTGTGTTTTCCCCTTTTTCACCTTATTAGGCACGTTCTGTGCTTTCTGGCCTATTGGGCAGACATTGCTGCTTTTTTGATCATATTTTAACATTTTAAGAGTTTTCTGGCATTTCTGCTGTTTTTTCACATTTTACACCTTATTAGGCATATTAGGATCCTCCAGGATGGGAGGAGGATGCTGTGTGTACTGTGGGGATACTGAGTGGATACTGGGGGATACTGGGGTCCAGGATCCCTTGGGATACAGGGAGGATGCTGGGGATACTGGAGGAGTAGTGAGGGGATACTGGGGGGTGCTGGGGACTGGGATCCTCTGGGAATGGGAATACTGGTGTGTGGGATCCCCTTGGATGCAGGGAGGGTGCTGTGGAGACTGGGGAGGTAGTGGGGGGATACTGGAGGATACTGCAGTCTGGGATCTGCTGGGATGCAGGGAAGATGGTGGGAATACTGAGGGATGCTGGGACTGGGATCCTCTGGGAATGGGGATACCTGGAGGTTGGGATCCCCTGGGATGGGGAGAAAATGCTGGGTATACTGGGGGAGTACTGGGGGAATACTGGGGCATGCTGGGGTCTGGGATCCTCTGGGATGGGAGGAGGTTGCTGGGGATACTGGTGGATACTGGGTTCCGGGATCCCCTGTGCTGAGAGAAGGACGCTGCGCTCCACCCCCAGCACCCATGGGCAAGGCCACCAGTGCCCGGTTAAGGGGATGCCTGTGATGGGGCAGGGGGCTCAGGGCCATTTGCCGCAGTGCCCCCTC